>NC_092086.1:5117304-5164804 GCF_045679555.1 Salvelinus alpinus | reverse complement strand
ACTGTAGACCAGAGACCTATAACTCTATAGACCATAATGCACCACTGTAGACCAGAGACCTATAACTCTATAGACCATAATGCACCACTGTTGACCAGACACCTATAACTCTATAGACCATAATGCACCACTGTAGACCAGAGACCTATAACTATATAGACCATAATGCACCACTGTTGACCAGACACCTATAACTCTATAGACCATAATGCACCACTGTAGACCAGAGACCTATATAGACCATAATGCACCACTGTAGACCAGAGACCTATAACTCTATATAGTAGCTTTACTAGTTGTTATGTAATAGTACATTAACCTTGAAACTGATCTGCTCTTTACTAATAATTTCACTTTCTCTATCTCTCATATATATATATCTCACTACTCTCTCTCTTTCCCCTCCCCCTCTGTATCTCTCTCTTTCCCCTCCCCCTCTCTCTCTCTCTCTCTCTCTCTCTCTCTCTCTCTCTCTCTCTCTCTCTCTCTCTCTCGTGCGGTTACTTTTTCTGACCCATTTTCATGGCGTTTCTTTGCAATCACATGACCCATGTTTTAGATCATATCTGTTACCACAGCAGTTTCCAGTTAGTTATACAGCCGTTTATAGTTTCACTGCAGAGCTACGTAGTTCAACAACATGAACCACTCGGGTACGGCAAGAATAATGTCTAGTTTATCGCGTTCAGTTGAACGGCTGATCTATCTAAGAACATCTAGAGGGGGGGGGGGGGGAATACACACCTCCACAAGAGGAGCCATGTTGGTCTTTATGGCTGATCTATCTAAGAACATCTAGAGGGGGGGGGGGGTTACACACCTCCACAAGAGGAGCCATGTTGGTCTTTACGGCTGATCTATCTACGAACATCTAGAGGGGGGGGGGGGAATACACACCTCCACAAGAGGAGCCATGTTGGTCTTTACGGCTGATCTATCTAAGAACATCTAGAGGGGGGGGGGAATACACACCTCCACAAGAGGAGCCATGTTGGTCTTTACGGCTGATCTATCTAAGAACATCTAGAGGGGGGGGGGAATACACACCTCCACAAGAGGAGCCATGTTGGTCTTTATGGCTGATCTATCTAAGAACATCTAGAGGGGGGGGGATACACACCTCCACAAGAGGAGCCATGTTGGTCTTTACGGCTGATCTATCTAAGAACATCTAGAGGGGGGGGGGGGGGGGAATACACACCTCCACAAGAGGAGCCATGTTGGTCTTTATGGCTGATCTATCTAAGAACATCTAGAGGGGGGGGGGGGGGATACACACCTCCACAAGAGGAGCCATGTTGGTCTTTATGGCTGATCTATCTAAGAACATCTAGAGGGGGGGGGGGGGGGGATACACACCTCCACATGAGGAGCCATGTTGGTCTTTATGGCTGATCTATCTAAGAACATCTAGAGGGGGGGGGGGGGGGGATACACACCTCCACAAGAGGAGCCATGTTGGTCTTTATGGCTGATCTATCTAAGAACATCTAGAGGGGGGGGGGGGGGGGGGGATACACACCTCCACAAGAGGAGCCATGTTGGTCTTTATGGCTGATCTATCTAAGAACATCTAGAGGGGGGGGGGGGGGGGGATACACACCTCCACAAGAGGAGCCATGTTGGTCTTTATGGCTGATCTATCTAAGAACATCTAGAGGGGGGGGGGGGATACACACCTCCACAAGAGGAGCCATGTTGGTCTTTATGGCTGATCTATCTAAGAACATCTAGAGGGGGGGGGGGGGGATACACACCTCCACAAGAGGAGCCATGTTGGTCTTTATGGCTGATCTATCTAAGAACATCTAGAGGGGGGGGGGGGATACACACCTCCACAAGAGGAGCCATGTTGGTCTTTATGGCTGATCTATCTAAGAACATCTAGAGGGGGGGGGGGGGATACACACCTCCACAAGAGGAGCCATGTTGGTCTTTACGGCTGATCTATCTAAGAACATCTAGAGGGGGGGGGGGGATACACACCTCCACATGAGGAGCCATGTTGGTCTTTATGGCTGATCTATCTAAGAACATCTAGAGGGGGGGGGGGGGAATACACACCTCCACAAGAGGAGCCATGTTGGTCTTTACGGCTGATCTATCTAAGAACATCTAGAGGGGGGGGGGGGGATACACACCTCCACAAGAGGAGCCATGTTGGTCTTTATGGCTGATCTATCTAAGAACATCTAGAGGGGGGGGGGGGGGGGATACACACCTCCACAAGAGGAGCCATGTTGGTCTTTATGGCTGATCTATTTAAGAACATCTAGAGGGGGGGGGGAATACACACCTCCACATGAGGAGCCATGTTGGTCTTTATGGCTGATCTATCTAAGAACACCTAGGGGGGGGGGGGGGATACACACCTCCACAAGAGGAGCCATGTTGGTCTTTATGGCTGATCTATCTAAGAACACCTAGAGGGGGGGGGGGGATACACACCTCCACAAGAGGAGCCATGTTGGTCTTTATGGCTGATCTATCTAAGAACATCTAGAGGGGGGGGGGGGATACACACCTCCACAAGAGGAGCCATGTTGGTCTTTACGGCTGATCTATCTAAGAACATCTAGAGGGGGGGGGGGATACACACCTCCACAAGAGGAGCCATGTTGGTCTTTATGGCTGATCTATCTAAGAACATCTAGAGGGGGGGGGGGGGGGATACACACCTCCACAAGAGGAGCCATGTTGGTCTTTATGGCTGATCTATCTAAGAACATCTAGAGGGGGGGGGATACACACCTCCACAAGAGGAGCCATGTTGGTCTTTATGGCTGATCTATCTAAGAACATCTAGAGGGGGGGGGGGGGGGATACACACCTCCACAAGAGGAACCATGTTGGTCTTTACGGCTGATCTATCTAAGAACATCTAGAGGGGGGGGGGGGGGGATACACACCTCCACAAGAGGAGCCATGTTGGTCTTTATGGCTGATCTATCTAAGAACATCTAGAGGGGGGGGGGGATACACACCTCCACAAGAGGAGCCATGTTGGTCTTTATGGCTGATCTATCTAAGAACATCTAGAGGGGGGGGGGGGAATACACACCTCCACAAGAGGAGCCATGTTGGTCTTTACGGCTGATCTATCTAAGAACATCTAGAGGGGGGGGGGGATACACACCTCCACAAGAGGAGCCATGTTGGTCTTTATGGCTGATCTATCTAAGAACATCTAGAGGGGGGGGGGGGGGGAATACACACCTCCACATGAGGAGCCATGTTGGTCTTTATGGCTGATCTATCTAAGAACACCTAGGGGGGGGGGGGGGGGGATACACACCTCCACAAGAGGAGCCATGTTGGTCTTTATGGCTGATCTATCTAAGAACACCTAGAGGGGGGGGGGGGATACACACCTCCACAAGAGGAGCCATGTTGGTCTTTATGGCTGATCTATCTAAGAACATCTAGGGGGGGGGGGGGGGTGATACACACCTCCACATGAGGAGCCATGTTGGTCTTTATGGCTGATCTATCTAAGAACATCTAGAGGGGGGGGGGGGGGGATACACACCTCCACAAGAGGAGCCATGTTGGTCTTTATGGCTGATCTATCTAAGAACATCTAGAGGGGGGGGGGGGGGGATACACACCTCCACAAGAGGAGCCATGTTGGTCTTTATGGCTGATCTATCTAAGAACATCTAGAGGGGGGGGGGGGATACACACCTCCACAAGAGGAGCCATGTTGGTCTTTACGGCTGATCTATCTAAGAACATCTAGAGGGGGGGGGGGGATACACACCTCCACATGAGGAGCCATGTTGGTCTTTATGGCTGATCTATCTAAGAACATCTAGAGGGGGGGGGGGGGATACACACCTCCACAAGAGGAGCCATGTTGGTCTTTACGGCTGATCTATCTAAGAACATCTAGAGGGGGGGGGGAATACACACCTCCACAAGAGGAGCCATGTTGGTCTTTACGGCTGATCTATCTATGAACATCTAGAGGGGGGGGGGGATACACACCTCCACAAGAGGAGCCATGTTGGTCTTTATGGCTGATCTATCTAAGAACATCTAGAGGGGGGGGGGGGGATACACACCTCCACATGAGGAGCCATGTTGGTCTTTATGGCTGATCTATCTAAGAACATCTAGAGGGGGGGGGGGGAATACACACCTCCACAAGAGGAGCCATGTTGGTCTTCACGGCTGATCTATCTAAGAACATCTAGGGGGGGGGGGGGGGGGGATACACACCTCCACAAGAGGAGCCATGTTGGTCTTTACGGCTGATCTATCTAAGAACATCTAGAGGGGGGGGGGGATACACACCTCCACATGAGGAGCCATGTTGGTCTTTATGGCTGATCTATCTAAGAACACCTAGGGGGGGGGGGGGGATACACACCTCCACAAGAGGAGCCATGTTGGTCTTTATGGCTGATCTATCTAAGAACATCTAGAGGGGGGGGGGGGGGATACACACCTCCACAAGAGGAGCCATGTTGGTCTTTATGGCTGATCTATCTAAGAACATCTAGAGGGGGGGGGGGGGGGGGATACACACCTCCACATGAGGAGCCATGTTGGTCTTTACGGCTTATCTATCTAAGAACATCTAGAGGGGGGGGGGGGAATACACACCTCCACATGAGGAGCCATGTTGGTCTTTATGGCTGATCTATCTAAGAACATCTAGAGGGGGGGGGGGGATACACACCTCCACATGAGGAGCCATGTTGGTCTTTATGGCTGATCTATCTAAGAACATCTAGAGGGGGGGGGGGGGGGATACACACCTCCACAAGAGGAGCCATGTTGGTCTTTACGGCTGATCTATCTAAGAACATCTAGAGGGGGGGGGGGGGGGATACACACCTCCACAAGAGGAGCCATGTTGGTCTTTACGGCTGATCTATCTAAGAACATCTAGAGGGGGGGGGGGGGGGATACACACCTCCACAAGAGGAGCCATGTTGGTCTTTATGGCTGATCTATCTAAGAACATCTAGAGGGGGGGGGGGGATACACACCTCCACAAGAGGAGCCATGTTGGTCTTTATGGCTGATCTATCTAAGAACATCTAGAGGGGGGGGGGGGAATACACACCTCCACATGAGGAGCCATGTTGGTCTTTATGGCTGATCTATCTAAGAACACCTAGGGGGGGGGGGGGGGATACACACCTCCACAAGAGGAGCCATGTTGGTCTTTATGGCTGATCTATCTAAGAACACCTAGAGGGGGGGGGGGGGGATACACACCTCCCCAAGAGGAGCCATGTTGGTCTTTATGGCTGATCTATCTAAGAACATCTAGGGGGGGGGGGGGGGGGGGTGATACACACCTCCACATGAGGAGCCATGTTGGTCTTTATGGCTGATCTATCTAAGAACATCTAGAGGGGGGGGGGGGGGGGGATACACACCTCCACAAGAGGAGCCATGTTGGTCTTTATGGCTGATCTATCTAAGAACATCTAGAGGGGGGTGGGGGGGGGATACACACCTCCACAAGAGGAGCCATGTTGGTCTTTATGGCTGATCTATCTAAGAACATCTAGAGGGGGGGGGGGGGATACACACCTCCACAAGAGGAGCCATGTTGGTCTTTACGGCTGATCTATCTAAGAACATCTAGAGGGGGGGGGGGGGATACACACCTCCACATGAGGAGCCATGTTGGTCTTTATGGCTGATCTATCTAAGAACATCTAGAGGGGGGGGGGGATACACACCTCCACAAGAGGAGCCATGTTGGTCTTTACGGCTGATCTATCTAAGAACATCTAGAGGGGGGGGGAATACACACCTCCACAAGAGGAGCCATGTTGGTCTTTACGGCTGATCTATCTAAGAACATCTAGAGGGGGGGGGGGGATACACACCTCCACAAGAGGAGCCATGTTGGTCTTTATGGCTGATCTATCTAAGAACATCTAGAGGGGGGGGGGGGGGGATACACACCTCCACATGAGGAGCCATGTTGGTCTTTATGGCTGATCTATCTAAGAACATCTAGAGGGGGGGGGAATACACACCTCCACAAGAGGAGCCATGTTGGTCTTCACGGCTGATCTATCTAAGAACATCTAGAGGGGGGGGGGGGGGGATACACACCTCCACAAGAGGAGCCATGTTGGTCTTTACGGCTGATCTATCTAAGAACATCTAGAGGGGGGGGGGATACACACCTCCACATGAGGAGCCATGTTGGTCTTTATGGCTGATCTATCTAAGAACACCTAGGGGGGGGGGGGGGGGATACACACCTCCACAAGAGGAGCCATGTTGGTCTTTATGGCTGATCTATCTAAGAACATCTAGAGGGGGGGGGGGGGGGGGGGATACACACCTCCACAAGAGGAGCCATGTTGGTCTTTATGGCTGATCTATCTAAGAACATCTAGAGGGGGGGGGGGGGGGGGGGATACACACCTCCACATGAGGAGCCATGTTGGTCTTTACGGCTTATCTATCTAAGAACATCTAGAGGGGGGGGGGGAATACACACCTCCACATGAGGAGCCATGTTGGTCTTTATGGCTGATCTATCTAAGAACATCTAGAGGGGGGGGGGGGGGGGATACACACCTCCACAAGAGGAGCCATGTTGGTCTTTACGGCTGATCTATCTAAGAACATCTAGAGGGGGGGGGGGGGGATACACACCTCCACAAGAGGAGCCATGTTGGTCTTTATGGCTGATCTATCTAAGAACATCTAGAGGGGGGGGGGGGTGATACACACCTCCACAAGAGGAGCCATGTTGGTCTTTATGGCTGATCTATCTAAGAACATCTAGAGGGGGGGGGGGGGGATACACACCTCCACATGAGGAGCCATGTTGGTCTTTATGGCTGATCTATCTAAGAACATCTAGAGGGGGGGGGGGGGGGATACACACCTCCACAAGAGGAGCCATGTTGGTCTTTACGGCTGATCTATCTAAGAACATCTAGAGGGGGGGGGGGGGGGGATACACACCTCCACAAGAGGAGCCATGTTGGTCTTTACGGCTGATCTATCTAAGAACATCTAGAGGGGGGGGGGGGGATACACACCTCCACAAGAGGAGCTATGTTGGTCTTTATGGCTGATCTATCTAAGAACATCTAGAGGGGGGGGGGGGATACACACCTCCACAAGAGGAGCCATGTTGGTCTTTATGGCTGATCTATCTAAGAACATCTAGAGGGGGGGGGGGGGGATACACACCTCCACAAGAGGAGCCATGTTGGTCTTTATGGCTGATCTATCTAAGAACATCTAGAGGGGGGGGGGGGGGATACACACCTCCACAAGAGGAGCCATGTTGGTCTTTATGGCTGATCCATCTAAGAACATCTAGGGGGGGGGGGGGGATACACACCTCCACATGAGGAGCCATGTTGGTCTTTATGGCTGATCTATCTAAGAACATCTAGAGGGGGGGGGAATACACACCTCCACAAGAGGAGCCATGTTGGTCTTTATGGCTGATCTATCTAAGAACATCTAGAGGGGGGGGGAATACACACCTCCACAAGAGGAGCCATGTTGGTCTTTATGGCTGATCTATCTAAGAACATCTAGAGGGGGGGGGGGGGGATACACACCTCCACAAGAGGAGCCATGTTGGTCTTTATGGCTGATCCATCTAAGAACATCTAGGGGGGGGGGGGGATACACACCTCCACATGAGGAGCCATGTTGGTCTTTACGGCTGTTCTATCTAAGAACATCTAGAGGGGGGGGGGGGGGGGGATACACACCTCCACAAGAGGAGCCATGTTGGTCTTTATGGCTGATCTATCTAAGAACATCTAGAGGGGGGGGGGGGGGATACACACCTCCACAAGAGGAGCCATGTTGGTCTTTATGGCTGATCTATCTAAGAACATCTAGAGGGGGGGGGGGGATACACACCTCCACAAGAGGAGCCATGTTGGTCTTTATGGCTGATCTATCTAAGAACATCTAGAGGGGGGGGGGGATACACACCTCCACAAGAGGAGCCATGTTGGTCTTTATGGCTGATCTATCTAAGAACATCTAGAGGGGGGGGGGGGATACACACCTCCACAAGAGGAGCCATGTTGGTCTTTATGGCTGATCTATCTAAGAACATCTAGAGGGGGGGGGGGGGGGATACACACCTCCACAAGAGGAGCCATGTTGGTCTTTATGGCTGATCTATCTAAGAACATCTAGAGGGGGGGGGGGATACACACCTCCACAAGAGGAGCCATGTTGGTCTTTATGGCTGATCTATCTAAGAACATCTAGGGGGGGGGGGGGGGGGATACACACCTCCACATGAGGAGCCATGTTGGTCTTTACGGCTGTGTTCTATCTAAGAACATCTAGAGGGGGGGGGGGGATACACACCTCCACAAGAGGAGCCATGTTGGTCTTTATGGCTGATCTATCTAAGAACATCTAGAGGGGGGGGGGATACACACCTCCACAAGAGGAGCCATGTTGGTCTTTATGGCTGATCTATCTAAGAACATCTAGGGGGGGGGGGGGGGATACACACCTCCACAAGAGGAGCCATGTTGGTCTTTATGGCTGATCTATCTAAGAACATCTAGAGGGGGGGGGGGGGATACACACCTCCACAAGAGGAGCCATGTTGGTCTTTATGGCTGATCTATCTAAGAACATCTAGAGGGGGGGGGGGGATACACACCTCCACAAGAGGAGCCATGTTGGTCTTTATGGCTGATCTATCTAAGAACATCTAGAGGGGGGGGGGGATACACACCTCCACAAGAGGAGCCATGTTGGTCTTTATGGCTGATCTATCTAAGAACATCTAGAGGGGGGGGGATACACACCTCCACAAGAGGAGCCATGTTGGTCTTTATGGCTGATCTATCTAAGAACATCTAGGGGGGGGGGGGGGGATACACACCTCCACAAGAGGAGCCATGTTGGTCTTTATGGCTGATCTATCTAAGAACATCTAGAGGGGGGGGGGGGGGGGGGATCCACACCTCCACAAGAGGAGCCATGTTGGTCTTTATGGCTGATCTATCTAAGAACATCTAGGGGGGGGGGGATACACACCTCCACAAGAGGAGCCATGTTGGTCTTTATGGCTGATCTATCTAAGAACATCTAGGGGGGGGGGGGGGGATACACACCTCCACAGCTTGTAACAAGTGTCTGAACAAATTTCTAAGAAAACTAGTTTCCCTCCCTCCCTCCCTCCACTCTTCAACTTTTGCTCCTCTGGCATGTTATTTGAAGTCAGGTGTGCGCGCTACTATGTGATCGTTGAAAGGACATCAGCGGATCCTGTGTTGGTTTGAACAAGACTGTTCAAACAGGAAACAGTGTGTTTATTTAATGATATCAACAGGACTTCTGATAAAGCAGCAATAACGTCTTTACTGTAACGTCTGGCTACTAGGGAACTAATCTACTGACATTACTGTCAGGGGAACAGGAACAGGGAAATAAGAACTCAAATGCATTTCACAAGAACAGGATCTCTTGATGATAATGAATGACCGTATACACACACACACACACACACACACACACACACACACACACACACACACACACACACACACACACACACACACACACACACACACACGCACGCACGCACACACACACACACACACACACGCACATGCACATACACACACACACACACACTGACACACACACACACTGACACACACACACACGCGCGCGCACACACACGCACACGCACGCACACACGCACTTATGCACACGCGCACGTGCACGCACACACACACGCACACACACACCCACTGACACTCACACACGCACACACACACATGCGCACACGCACACACACACACACACACACACACGCGCGCGCACACGCACACGCACACACTGACACAGTGGCCCTGTGAGGAGGAATGTTTTACATTAAGGAAGGGCATTGATGACTTTCAGTTCTGTTTCGAGTATTTAGAGGTCACCGTGTTTTATTTATCTACCGAATACCCAGAACCATCTCAGTGGCCTTGTGGGTAATGCGTGTCCTGCCCTGAGATTGGACGGTTTAGGAGTCTGACCCAAAAGACTCTCTGACTCCTCATTGGAAGTCATGAAACCTGGATTATCAGAAGACACTTAAAGGGAAGACCCTTAAAGGGAAGACACTTAAAGGGAAGACACTTAAAGGGAAGACACTTAAAGGGAAGACACTTAAAGGGAAGACACTTAAAGGGAAGACACTTAAAGGGAAGACCCTTAAAGGGAAGACCCTTAAAGGGAAGACACTTAAAGGGAAGACACTTAAAGGGAAGACACTTAAAGGGAAGACCCTTAAAGGGAAGACCCTTAAAGGGAAGACCTTTAAAGGGAAGACACTTAAAGGGAAGACACTTAAAGGGAAGACCCTTAAAGGGAAGACCCTTAAAGGGAAGACCTTTAAAGGGAAGACACTTAAAGGGAAGACACTTAAAGGGAAGACCCTTAAAGGGAAGACCCTTAAAGGGAAGACACTTAAAGGGAAGACACTTAAAGGGAAGACACTTAAAGGGAAGACCCTTAAAGGGAAGACCCTTAAAGGGAAGACACTTAAAGGGAAGACCCTTAAAGGGAAGACCCTTAAAGGGAAGACACTTAAAGGGAAGACACTTAAAGGGAAGACCCTTAAAGAGAAGACACTTAAAGGGAAGACACTTAAAGGGAAGACACTTAAAGGGAAGACCCTTAAAGGGAAGACCCTTAAAGGGAAGACCCTTAAAGGGAAGACACTTAAAGGGAAGACACTTAAAGGGAAGACCCTTAAAGGGAAGACACTTAAAGGGAAGACACTTAAAGGGAAGACACTTAAAGGGAAGACACTTAAAGACAAGACCCTTAAAGACAAGACCCTTAAAGGGAAAACACTTAAAGGGAAGACCCTTAAAGACAAGACCCTTAAAGACAAGACCGTTAAAGGGAAGACACTTAAAGGGAAGACCCTTAAAGGGAAGACCCTTAAAGGGAAGACCCTTAAAGACAAGACCGTTAAAGGGAAGACCCTTAAAGGGAAGACCCTTAAAGGGAACACACTTAAAGGGAAGACACTTAAAGACAAGACCCTTAAAGACAAGACCCTTAAAGGGAAAACACTTAAAGGGAAGACCCTTAAAGACAAGACCCTTAAAGACAAGACCCTTAAAGACAAGACCGTTAAAGGGAAGACCCTTAAAGGGAAGACACTTAAAGGGAAGACCCTTAAAGACAAGACCCTTAAAGACAAGACCCTTAAAGACAAGACCCTTAAAGACAAGACCCTTAAAGGGAAGACCCTTAAAGGGAACACACTTAAAGGGAAGACCCTTAAAGGGAAGACACTTAAAGGGGCAATCTGTCATTTGATAAATCTGTTTAAATAAAAATGTTATAAAAGATAAATACCTATTTATTTAGAAATGCCTCATGAGCTTAGTTCAACTCTCACGCCCTATCAGAACCCAACGTTTAATTTAGTTCAACTCTCACGCCCTATCAGAACCCAACATTTAAATTAGTTCAACTGTCACGCCCTATCAGAACACAACATTTAAATTAGTTCAACTCTTACGCCCTATCAGAACCCAACATTTAAATTAGTTCAACTCTCACACCCTATCAGAACCCAACATTTAAATTAGTTCAACTCTCACGCCCTATCAGAACCCATCATTTAACCTCGTTTTACTTCATTGTTCGTAAACAATGTAATTGTAAACAAACACTGTACAGCCTCAAAACATTATGTTTAAAACTATACTTTTGATGTCATGGATGGTTGGTCCTTGCAACCATATCTGTCCGTGAATTTGAGAGGGGTTAACATTAGTCCAGACCCCTTGGCTATTTACCAGAATAGTGGCGGGGTAGGAACTTCGTTATTTGAATTGACACATTGCCACTTTTAACCACCTGTATGTCGATGTCCACGTCCCCGCGGGAAATGTAATTAGCATAATCAAATCTGTCTGTTTCCGCTGAATGATATCTGGGTGTTTATCTTCCGTGGGCTGCGTCTCAATACGTCTCGATCCGCCTCGATGGCGTCCTTCTGTCTGCCTGACCCCTGACCCTGAGCTTGCCTGCCGTCCGGTACCGTTGCCCCTCCTCTGGTTTACTGACCCCTGCCTGCCTTGACCCTGACCCTTGCCTGACCCCTGACCCTGAGCTTGCCTGCCGTCCGGTACCTTTGCCCCTCCTCTGGTTTACTGACCCCTGCCTGCCTTGACCCTGACCCTTGCCTGACCCCTGACCCTGAGCTTGCCTGCCGTCCGGTACCTTTGCCCCTCCTCTGGTTTACTGACCCTGCCTGCCTTGACTTGCCTATTTCCTGCCACTGTTGGAATATTCAACCATTGTCAATTCGACGTGTCTGCATCTGGGTCTTACCTCTTACCTTGATTCCTGATACTTGTATCGCGGGTGACCTGGTTGGAGCTACCAACTTCTGTCTGCAGGCGTCCGAACACTTTTGGCTCATATGGTGAAAGCTACGATCCCTTACTGACGTCACTTGTTAAACCTACTTTAAATCAGTGTAGATGAAGGGGAGGAGACGGCTTGAAGGAAGGATTTTTAAGCCTTGAGACAATTGAGACATGGGTTGTGTAGGTGTGCCATTCAGAGGGTGAATAGGCAAGACAAAAGACTTAAGTGTCTTTGAACGGGGTGTGGGTAGTAGGTGCCAGGCGAACCGGTTTGTGTCAAGAACTGCAAGTCTTATAAATGTATATATCCTTTCTACATCTTATCAGATCCAATATGTTCCCCTGTTGGTGATGTTTATTATGCATTAAGGTTGAACCAAAACATTACATTAAATAGGGAACAATTAAATATGTGAAATTAAATTAAACAATAATGTATGTTGATGTTAATGTTATGTAAAATATTCAGTTATGTTTCCATATGATAACAATAGACTAACATATTCAATATGCCATAAACTGTTGTTTTGTTAACAGTTTCACTCAATTAATTCTAATTAACTTAATAATTATGACACAACCCTCACTATTGTCATTGGTTGCACTAATTGCACTATTTGTCAACATAACCTGGTTCAAGTATTCATGACATCCCCCCGAAGAAGGCACAGTGATGCCGAAACGAAAGAATTAACAAAAAAACGGAGCAAACTAGAATGCTATTTGGCCCTAAACAGAGAGAACACAGTGGCAGAATACCTGACCACTGTGACTGACCCAAACTTAAGGAAAGCTTTGACTATGTACAGACTCAGTGAGCATAGCCTTGCTATTGAGAAAGGCCGCCGTAGGCAGACCTGGCTCTCAAGAGAAGACAGGCTATGTGCACACTGCCCACAAAATGAGGTGGAAACTGAGCTGCACTTCCTAACCTCCTGCCCAATGTATGACCATATAGAGACACATATTTCCCTCAGATTACACAGATCCACAAAGAATTAAAAAACAAACCCGATTTTGATAAACTCCCATATCTACTGGGTGAAATTCCACAGTGTGCCATCACAGCAGCAAGATTTGTGACCTGTTGCCACAAGAAAAGGGCAACCAATGAAGAACAAACACCATTGTAAATACAACCCATATTTATGTTTATTTATTTTCCCTTATGTACTTTAAATATTTGCACGTTGTTAAAACACTAAAACAATGATAGAACATGTGATTTATCTATATTATTTATTGTTTATGTTCATTGTTTATTTCACTTTTGGCAATGTAAACAAATCAAATTTTATTTGTCACTTGCGCCGAATACAATAACGAAATGCTTACTTACAAGCCTTTAACCAACAGTGCAGTTTTTTTTTAAATACACCCCCCCCCCAAAAAAATAAGAATAAGAAATAAAAGTAACAAATAATTAAACAGCAACAGTAAAATAAAAATAGCGAGACTATATACAGGGGGGGTAATGGTACAGAGTCAATGTACGGGGGCACCGGTTAGTCGAGATAATTGAGGTAATATCTATCTAATATTGCCGTGCGGTAGCAGAGAGAACAGTCTATGACTAAGGTGGCTGGAGTCTTTGACAATTTTTAGGGCCTTCCTCTGACACCGCCTGGTATAGAGGTATGCAAATTGTATTGGGTCTAGGGTTTCTGGGATGATGGTGTTGATGTGAGCCTTTCAAAGCTCTTCATGACTACAGACGTGAGTGCTACGGGTCGGTAGTCATTTAGGCAGGTTACCTTAGTGTTCTTGGGCACAGGGACTATGGTGGTCTGCTTGAAACATGTTGGTATTACAGACTCGGTCAGGGAGAGGTTGAAGATGTCAGTGAAGTCACTTGCCCTTTTGCATGCTTGCAGAACACTTCCTGGTAATCCTACGGCCTTGTGAATGTTGACCTGTTTAAAAAGTTTTAGTCACATCGGCTACGGAGAGCGTGATCACACAGTCGTATGGAACAACTGGTGCTCTCATGCATGTTTCAGTGTTACTTGCCTCGAACTGGGCAGCTCTCGGCTGTGCTTCCGTGTGTGTGTGTGTGTGTGTGTGTGTGTGTGTGTGTGTGTGTGTGTGTGTGTGTGTGTGTGTGTGTGTGTGTGTGTGTGTGTGTGTGTGTGTGTGTGTGTGTGTGTGTGTGTGTGTGTGTGTGTGTGTGTGTGTGTGTGTGTGTGTGTGTGTGTGTGTGTGTGTGTGTGTGTGTGTGTGTGTGTGTGTGTGTGTGTGTGTGTGAGAAAACAGGCCTGGTCCTCCACTGAACTTTGCTCCATGGATATTCAGCTCCCTCTAGTGGTTGTTGGCAGTAATCAATCATTATTTGAACACCTTGAAACTGTGTGTGTGCACAATGTGCTCTACAGTCTGTCTGTTAATTCACACTGAGCTCCGAGGATCACAGAGAAGAGAGAAGAAGAGGAGAAAGAGAGAAGAACGTCAGTTCATTAAAATAACTAGCTAGCTACTTAAACCTGTTGCCCAAAGCTAACGTTATAACCAGCCAGGTAGCTGGCTCGTGTGCAGACCAGACCGGTTTATTGTTTTGAGAAGCTTATGTAAAATAAGGATTAGGAACAATAGTGGAATTTGCTGTTGACCTTCAAAATTATTATTTTTTAAAGTCCCTCTTTGAAAGTGACACAGAACATTGCAATTGTTGCAATCACGCCATATTTAGATGGAATATATAAATATATAATATATAAAAATGGAACGTGAAGCAATGAAATGGAGTATCAGTCTACTCGGTGACACCCACAGAACACAGCGGCGAAGAGTTTACGCAAGTATTAACGCCGAAGCTCTTATTGGCTGAGGAGAAATCACTTCCCCAAGTCAGCCTATTGTATTGACATTCATATTGTACAGCTTTACCTACGGATTGGGGGTTTGTAATGTAACAGTATAACTTTATACCATCCCCTCGCCCCTACCCGGGCGCGAACCAGGGACCTTCTGCACACATCAACAACAGTCACCCACGAAGCATCGTTACCCATCGCTCCACAAAGGCCACGGCCCTTGCAGAGCAAGGGGAACCACTACTTCAAGGTCTCAGAGCAAGTGACGTCACCGATCGAAAGGCTATTAGCGCGCACCACCGCTAACTAGCTAGCCGTTTCACATCGGTTATATTCACCCCCCTTTCGACCTCCTCCTTTTCCGCAGTCAACCAGTGATCCGGGTCAACAGCATCAATGTAACATGGGGTATCAGCTTACTCAGTACCCAAGTGTACAACACTTTGAGATATCAGCTGATGTAACAAGAGCGTTATAAATACATTTGATTTGATTTCCCCCCTGACGTCCTCCTCAGAGTTCTCAGACTCCATTACATCCTCGTTGTTTTCCCTCTGGAATAGTGTTCAATACATTATAGTAGGTTGACCGGTACAATACGTGTGTCTCAATTCACAGTGGGGGGGTTTCTTCAGAGTCCCGGTGATAAGAATGTTCCTCTGGGTGTCACTGAGGTAGATCCACGTCATTGATCCACAATCCAGAGGTACGGCTGTACAGTGGAATAAGTACGTCCCCCACAATGCAATTTTAAAGTCTAATTTATCCAGTGGGATCAAATCGAATCAAATTGTATTTGTCACATGCTCCGAATACAACAGGTGTAGAACTTACAGTGAAATGTTTACTTACAAGCCCTTAACCAACAATGCAGTTTTTAAAGAAAAATAAGAAATAAAAGTAACAAATAACAAAACAATGTTTTTGTCAAATTAACAAATGATTGTGTTTTTGTTGAATTTATATCACAACATTCCAACTTCGTTTAGTTTGATCTATTAAATTATGGCATAAGTCCGCTATTTGTATTCCTTTTGCTTCGCTGTCAATGACAGACTTTTATTTTGAAGGAGAACCGCATATGCCGCTAGTGTGGCTAATCCCTTATTGTGGCTAGCTTCACATAGATGGGTCCGACCACCGTTAATAAAATAAGAACGGTGTCTTATTAATTAGTGGTTATTTTAGATGCTGACACCTAGCTATATAGTTAGCTAGCGAACTATACAGCTACTGAAACAGACGATGTCGTTTTGCTATGTTTTTTGGGGGAAAGAACATTGTTCGCATCCGTCAGCTAGCTAACCCGTCCATAGTTTAGGGAAGGGCAGATACGCAAAGACAAAACTTTACCAGCATCATAGCATACGTTTCGGTGAATCGTTGTGACATACCCTGTCCACTGTCTCTCTCTCTCTCTCTCTCTCTCTCTCTCTCTCTCTCTCTCTCTGTCTCTCTCTCTCTCTCTCTCTCTCTCTCTCTCTCTCTCTCTCTCTCTCTCTCTCTCTCTCTCTCTCTCTCTCTCTCTCTCTCTCTCTCTCTCTCTCTCTCTCTCTCTCTCTCTCTCTCTCTCTCTCTCTCTCAATTCAGTTCAATTCAATTCAAGGAGCTTTATTGGCATGGGAAACATGTGTTAACATTGCCAAAGCAAGTGAGGTAGATAATATACAAAAGTGAAATAAACAATAAAAATGAACAGTAAACATTACACATACAGAAGTTTCAAAACAATAAAGACATTACAAATGTCATATTATATATATACAGTGTTGTAACAATGTACAAATGGTTCTCTCTCTCTCTGTCTCTCTCTTCTCTCTCGCCATAAGAGAGCAGCATTTCATCATTATGATGGCATCCTGACTGTGTGTGTGAGAGAGAAGAGAGACAGAGAGAAATAGATGAGAGAGAGAGAGAAAGAAAGAGAGAGAGAGAGAAAGAAAGAGAGAGAGAGAGAGAGAAAGAAAGAGAGAGAGAGAGAGAGAGAGAGACAGAGGGTTCAGTGAGGTGTTGTGTGGGAGTACTCCGGAAAGAGTATGGAGATAGCTAGAGGCCTAAAGGTGAAAGGTGGACATCTCTCTCTCTCGTCCTCTCTGTTCCCTTCACTATAATTTAATGAGATGCAAAACAGAAGAGCAGATGGCAAAGAACTTTAGGAAATACACTCACACAGGAATGATGAAGGGTGTGTGTGTGTGTGTGTGTGTGTGTGTGTGTGTGTGTGTGTGTGTGTGTGTGTGTGTGTGTGTGTGTGTGTGTGTGTGTGTGTGTGTGTGTGTGTGTGTGTGTGTGTGTGTGTGTGTGTGTGTGTGTGTGTGTAAATGAGTTGAGAAGTATTTTCATTAAAAAAGGTGGAAATGAGAAGAGAGCAGAGCAGAGACAGAGAGGTATCATCCTACTAGGAGGGACACCCCCCTCATATGACTGGAGCTGTCATATAGAGCAGAGACAGAGAGGTATCATCCTACTAGGAGGGACACCCCCCCCCCCATATGACTGGAGCTGTCATATAGAGCAGAGACAGAGAAGTATCATCCTACTAGGAGGGACACCGCCCTCATTTGACTGGAGCTGTCATATAGAGCAGAGACAGAGAGGTATCATCCTACTAGGAGGGACACCCCCCTCATATGACTGGAGCTGTCATATAGAGCAGAGACAGAGAAGTATCATCCTACTAGGAGGGACACCCCCCTCATTTGACTGGAGCTGTCATATAGAGCAGAGACAGAGAGGTATCATCCTACTAGGAGGGACACCCCACTTATATGACTGGAGCTGACATATAGAGCAGAGACAGAGAGGTGTCATCCTACTAGGAGGGACACCCCCCTCATATGACTGGAGCTGTCATATAGAGCAGAGACAGAGAGGTGTCATCCCACTAGGAGGGACACCCCCCTCATATGACTGGAGCTGTCATGTAGAGCAGAGACAGAGAGGTGTCATCCTACTAGGAGGGACACCCCCCTCATATGACTGGAGCTGTCATATAGAGCAGAGACAGAGAGGTATCATCCTACTAGGAGGGACACCCCCCTCATATGACTGGAGCTGTCACATAAAACAGAGACAGAGAGGTATCATCCTACTAGGAGGGACACACCCCTCATATGACTGGATCTGTCATTTAGAGCAGAGACAGAGAGGTGTCATCCTACTAGGAGGGACACCCCCCTCATATGACTGGAGCTGTCATATAGAACAGAGACAGAGACAGAGAGGTATCATCCTACTAGGAGGGACACCCCCCTCATATGACTGGAGCTGTCACATAAAACAGAGACAGAGAGGTATCATCCTACTAGGAGGGACACCCCCCTCATTTGACTGGAGCTGTCATATAGAGCAGAGACAGAGAAGTATCATCCTACTAGGAGGGACACCCCCTTCATTTGACTGGAGCTGTCATATAGAGCAGAGACAGAGAGGTATCATCCTACTAGGAGGGACACCCCACTTATATTTACATTTAAGTCATTTAGCAGACGCTCTTATCCAGAGCGACTTACAAATTATGACTGGAGCTGACATATAGAGCAGAGACAGAGAGGTGTCATCCTACTAGGAGAGACACCCCCCTCATATGACTGGAACTGTCATATAGAGCAGAGACAGAGAGGTATCATCCTACTAGGAGGGACACCCCCCTCATATGACTGGAGCTGTCATATAGAGCAGAGACAGAGAGGTATCATCCTACTAGGAGGGACACCCCCCTCATATGACTGGAGCTGTCACATAGAGCAGAGACAGAGAGGTATCATCCTACTAGGACGGACACCCCCCCCCCCCTCATATGACTGGAGCTTTCATGTAGAGCAGAGACAGAGAGGTATCATCCTACTAGGAGGGACACCCCCCCCCCCCCCCTCATATGACTGAAGTTGTCACATAGAGCAGAGACAGAGAGGTATCATCCTACTAGGAGGGACACCCCCCTCATATGACTGGAGCTGTCACATAAAACAGAGACAGAGAGGTATCATCCTACTAGGAGGGACACACCCCTCATATGACTGGATCTGTCATTTAGAGCAGAGACAGAGAGGTGTCATCCTACTAGGAGTCACACCCCCCTCATATGACTGGAGCTGTCACATAAAACAGAGACAGAGAGGTATCATCCTACTAGGAGGGACACCCCCCTCATTTGACTGGAGCTGTCATATAGAGCAGAGACAGAGAAGTATCATCCTACTAGGAGGGACACCCCCCTCATTTGACTGGAGCTGTCATATAGAGCAGAGACAGAGAGGTATCATCCTACTAGGAGGGACACCCCCCTCATATGACTGGAGCTGTCATATAGAACAGAAACAGAGACAGAGAGGTATCATCCTACTAGGAGGGACACCCCCCTCATATGACTGGAGCTGTCACATAAAACAGAGACAGAGAGGTATCATCCTACTAGGAGGGACACCCCCCTCATTTGACTGGAGCTGTCATATAGAGCAGAGACAGAGAAGTATCATCCTACTAGGAGGGACACCCCCCTCATTTGACTGGAGCTGTCATATAGAGCAGAGACAGAGAGGTATCATCCTACTAGGAGGGACACCCCACTTATATTTACATTTACATTTAAGTCATTTAGCAGACGCTCTTATCCAGAGCGACCTACAAATTATGACTGGAGCTGACATATAGAGCAGAGACAGAGAGGTGTCATCCTACTAGGAGAGACACCCCCCTCATATGACTGGAACTGTCATATAGAGCAGAGACAGAGAGGTATCATCCTACTAGGAGGGACACCCCCCTCATATAGAGATTCTAGCCCTGCTCTCTATACCATATCCAACCTCTCAGTTCCACCACCCACATATGCGATGACATCACCTGGTTTCAATGATGTTTCTAGAGACAATATCTCTCTCATCATCACTCAATACCTAGGTTTACCTCCACTGTATTCACATCCTACCATACCTTTGTCTGTACATTATTCCTTTAAACTATTTTATCGCCCCCAGAAACTTCCTTTTACTCTCTGCTCTAGTAGCTCTAGGCGACCAATTCTCATAGCTTTTAGCCGTACCCTTATCCTACTCCTCCTCTGTTCCTCTGGTGATGTAGAGGTGAATCCAGGCCCTGCAGTACCTGGCTCCACTCCTATTCCCCAGGCGCTCTCTTTTGATGACTTCTGTAACCGTAAAAGCCTTGGCTTCATGCATGTTAACATTAGAAGCCTCCTCCCTAAGTTTGTTTTGTTCACTGCTTTAGCACACTCTGCCAACCCGGATGTTTTAGCCGTGTCTGAATCCTGGCTTAGAAAGACCACCAAAAATTCAGACATTTTCATCCCCAATTACAAGATTTTCAGACAAGATAGAACGGCCAAAGGGGGCGGTGTTGCAATCTACTGCAAAGACTGCCTGCAGAGTTCTGTTATACTATCCAGGTCTGTTCCCAAACAATTTGAACTTCTCCTTTTAAAAATCCACCTCTCTAAAAACAAGTCTCTCACCGTTGCCGCCTGCTATAGACCACCCTCTGCCCCCAGCTGTGCTCTGGACACTATATGTGAACTGATTGCCCCCCATCTATCTTCAGAGCTCGTACTGCTAGGCGACCTAAATTTGAACATGCTCAACACCCCAGCCACCCTACAATCTAAGCTTGATGCCCTCAATCTCACACAAATTATCAATGAACCTACCAGGTACCACCCCAATTCCGTAAACACGGGTACCCTCATAGATATCATCCTAACAAACTTGCCCTCCAAATACACCTCTGCTGTTTTCAACCAAGATCTCAGCGATCACTGCCTCATTGCCTGCATCCGTAATGGGTCAGCGGTCAAACGACCTCCACTCATCACTGTCAAACGCTCCCTGAAACACTTCAGCGAGCAGGCCTTTCTAATCGACCTGGCCGGGGTATCCTGGAAGGATATTGATCTCATCCCGTCAGTAGAGGATGCCTGGTCATTTTTTTAAAATGCCTTCCTCACCATCTTGAATAAGCATGCCCCATTCAAGAAATTTAGAACCAGGAACAGATATAGCCCTTGGTTCTCTCCTGACCTGACTGCCCTTAACCAACAGAAAAACATCCTATGGCGTTCTGCATTAGCATCGAACAGCCCCCGTGATATGCAACTTTTCAGGGAAGCCAGAAACCAATATACACAGGCAGTTAGAACAGCCAAGGCTAGCTTTTTCAAGCAGAAATTTGCTTCCTGCAACACAAATTCAAAAAAGTTCTGGGACACTGTAAAGTCCATGGAGAATAAGAACACCTCCTCCCAGCTTCCAACCGCTCTGAAGATAGGAAACACTGTCACCACCGACAAATCCACTATAATTGAGAATTTCAATAAGCATTTTTCTACGGCTGGCCATGCTTTCCACCTGGCTACCCCTACCCCGGACAACAGCACTGCCCTCCCCTCTGCTACTCGCCCAAGCCTTCCCCATTTCTCTTTCTCCCAAATACAGTCAGCTGATGTTCTAAATGAGCTGCAAAATCTGGACCCTTACAAATCAGCCGGGCTAGATAATCTGGACCCTTTCTTTCTAAAACTATCTGCTGAAATTGTTGCCACCCCTATTACTAGCCTCTTCAACCTCTCTTTCGTGTCGTCTGAGATCCCCAAAGATTGGAAAGCAGCTGCGGTTATCCCCCTCTTCAAAGGGGGGGACACCCTTGACCCTAACTGCTACAGACCTATATCTATCCTACCCTGCCTTTCTAAGGTCTTCGAAAGCCAAGTCAACAAACAGATTACCGACCATTTCGAATCCCACCACACCTTCTCCGCTATGCAATCTGGTTTCAGAGCTGGTCATGGGTGCACCTCAGCCACGCTCAAGGTCATAAACGATATCGTAACCGCCATCGATAGGAAACAATACTGTGCAGCCGTATTCATTGACCTGGCCAAGGCCTTTGACTCTGTCAATCACCACATCCTCATTGGCAGACTCGACAGCCTTGGTTTCTCTAATGATTGCCTCGCCTGGTTCACCAACTACTTCTCTGATCGAGTTCAGTGTGTCAAATCGGAGGGTCTGTTGTCCGGGCCTCTGGCAGTCTCTATGGGGGTGCCACAGGGTTCAATTCTTGGACCGACTCTCTTCTCTGTTTACATCAATGATGTTGCTCTTGCTGCTGGTGATTCTCTGATCCACCTCTACGCAGACGACACTATTCTGTATACTTCTGGCCCTTCTTTTGACACTGTGTTAACAACCCTCCAGGCGAGCTTCAATGCCATACAACTCTCCTTCCGTGGCCTCCAACTGCTCTTAAATACAAGTAAAACCAAATGCATGCTCTTCAACCGATCGCTGCCTGCTCCTGCCCGCCTGTCCAACATCACTACTTTGGACGGCTCTGACTTAGAATATGTGGACAACTACAAATACCTAGGTGTCTGGTTAGACTGTAAACTCTCCTTCCAGACTCACATCAAACATCTCCAATCCAAAGTCAAATCTAGAATTGGCTTCCTATTCCGCAACAAAGCATCCTTTACTCATGCTGCCAAACATACCCTTGTAAAACTGACCATCCTACCAATCCTCGACTTCGGTGATGTCATTTACAAAATAGCCTCCAAAACCCTACTCAATAAATTGGATGCAGTCTATCACAGTGCCATCCGTTTTGTCACCAAAGCCCCATATACTACCCACCACTGCGACCTGTACACTCTCGTTGGCTGGCCCTCGCTTCATACTCGTCGCCAAACCCACTGGTTCCAGGTCATCTACAAGACCCTGCTAGGTAAAGTCCCCCCTTATCTCAGCTCGCTGGTCACCATAGCAGCACCTACCTGTAGCACGCGCTCCAGCAGGTATATCTCTCTAGTCACCCCCAAAACCAATTCTTCCTTTGGACGCCTCTCCTTCCAGTTCTCTGCTGCCAATGACTGGAACGAACTACAAAAATCTCTGAAACTGGAAACACCTATCTCCCTCACTAGCTTTAAGCACCAGCTGTCAGAGCAGCTCATAGATTACTGCACCTGTGCATAACCCATCTACAATTTAGCCCAAACAACTACCTCTTTACCTACTGTATTTATTTATTAATTTATTTTGCTCCTTTGCACCCCATTATTTCTGTCTCTACTTTGCACTTTCTTCCACTGCAAACCAACCATTCCAGTGTTTTTTTTTAGTTTTTATTTGACTTGCTGTGTTGTATTCACTTCGCCTCCATGGCCTTTTTATATTTTTATTTATTTATACATATATTTGTTTGCCTTCACCTCCCTTATCTCACCTCACTTGCTCACATTGTATATAGACTTATTTTTTTTTCACTGTATCATTGACTATATGTTTGTTTTACTCCATGTGTAACTACAGTGGGGAGAACAAGTATTTGATACACTGCCGATTTTGCAGGTTTTCCTACTTACAAAGCATGTAGAGGTCTGTAATTTTTATCATAGGTACACTTCAACTGTGAGAGACGGAATCTAAAACAAAAATCCAGAAAATCACATTGTATGATTTTTAAGTAATTAATTAGCATTTTATTGCATGACATAAGTATTTGATCACCTACCAACCAGTAAGAATTCCGGCTCTCACAGACCTGTTAGTTTTTCTTTAAGAAGCCCTCCTGTTCTCCACTCATTACCTGTATTAACTGCAACTGTTTGAACTCGTTACCTGTATAAAAGACACCTGTCCACACACTCAATCAAACAGACTCCAACCTCTCCACAATGGCCAAGACCAGAGAGCTGTGTAAGGACATCAGGGATAAATTGTAGACCTGCACAAGGCTGGGATGGGCTACAGGACAATAGGCAAGCAGCTTGGTAAGAAGGCAACAACTGTTGGCGCAATTATTAGAAAATGGAAGAAGTTCAAGATGACGGTCAATCACCCTCGGTCTGGGGCTCCATGCAAGATCTCACCTCGTGGGGCATCAATGATCATGAGGAATGTGAGGGATCAGCCCAGAACTACACGGCAGGACCTGGTCAATGACCTGAAGAGAGCTGGGACCACAGTCTCAAAGAAAACCATTAGTAACACACTACGCCATCATGGATTAAAATCCTGCAGCGCACGCAAGGTCCCCCTGCTCAAGCCAGCGCATGTCCAGGCCCGTCTGAAGTTTGCCAATGACCATCTGGATGATCCAGAGGAGGAATGGGAGAAGGTCATGTGGTCTGATGAGACAAAAATAGAGCTTTTTGGTCTAAACTCCACTCGCCGTGTTTGGAGGAAGAAGAAGGATGAGTACAACCCCAAGAACACCATCCCAACCGTGAAGCATGGAGGTGGAAACATCATTCTTTGGGGATGCCTTTCTGCAATGGGGACAGGACGACTGCACCGTATTGAGGGGAGGATGGATGGGGCCATGTATTGCGAGATCTTGGCCAACAACCTCCTTCCCTCAGTAAGAGCATTGAAGATGGGTCGTGGCTGGGTCTTCCAGCATGACAACGACCCAAAACACACAGCCAGGGCAACTAAGTAGTGGCTCCGTAAGAAGCATCTCAAGGTCCTGGAGTGGCCTAGCCAGTCTCCAGACCTGAACCCAATAGAAAATCTTTGGAGGGAGCTGAAAGTCCGTATTGCCCAGCGACAGCCCCGAAACCTGAAGGATCTGGAGAAGTTCTGTATGGAGGAGTGGGCCAAAATCCCTGCTGCAGTGTGTGCAAACCTGGTCAAGAACTACAGGAAACGTATGATCTCTGTAATTGCAAACAAAGGTTTCTGTACCAAATATTAAGTTCTGCTTTTCTGATGTATCAAATACTTATGTCATGCAATAAAATGCAAATTAATTACTTAAAAATCATACAATGTGATTTTCTGGATTTTTGTTTTAGATTCCGTCTCTCACAGTTGAAGTGTACCTATGATAAAAATTACAAACCTCTACATGCTTTGTAAGTAGGAAAACCTGCATAATCGGCAGTGTATCAAATACTTGTTCTCCCCACTGTATGTGTTGTTGTATGTGTCGAACTGCTTTGCTTTATCTTGGCCAGGTCGCAATTGTAAATGAGAACGTGTTCTCAATTTGCCTACCTGGTTAAATAAAGGTTAAATAAAAAATAAAAAAATAAAAATATGACTGGAGCTGTCACATAGAGCAGAGACAGAGAGGTATCATCCTACTAGGAGGGACACCCCCCCCCCTCATATGACTGGAGCTTTCATGTAGAGCAGAGACAGAGAAGTATCATCCTACTAGGAGGGACACCCCCCCCCCCCCTCATATGACTGAAGTTGTCACATAGAGCAGAGACAGAGAGGTATTATCCTACTAGGAGGGACACCCCCCATATGACTGGAGCTGTCATATAGAGCAGAGACAGAGAGGTATCATCCTACTAGGAGGGACACCCCCCTCATATGACTGGAGCTGTCACATAGAGCAGAGACAGAGAGGTATAATCCTACTAGGAGGGACACCCCCCATATGACTGGAGCTGTCATATAGAGCAGAGACAGAGAGGTATCATCCTACTAGGAGGGACACCCCCCATATGACTGGAGCTGTCACATAGAGCAGAGACAGAGAGGTATCATCCTACTAGGAGGAACACCCCCCTCATATGACTGGAGCTGTCATATAGAGCAGAGACAGAGAGGTATCATCCTACTAGGAGGGACACCCCCCATATGACTGGAGCTGTCACATAGAGCAGAGACAGAGAGGTATCATCCTACTAGGAGGAACACCCCCCTCATATGACTGGAGCTGTCATATAGAGCAGAGACAGAGAGGTATCATCCTACTGGGAGGGACACCCCCCTCATATGACTGGAGCTGTCATATAGAGCAGAGACAGAGAGGTATCATCCTACTAGGAGGGACACCCCCCCCCATATAACTGGAGCTGTCATATAGAGCAGAGACAGAGAGGTATCATCCTACTAGGAGGGACACCCCCTCATATGACTGGAGCTGTCATATAGAGCAGAGACAGAGAGGTGTCATCCTACTAGGAGGGACACCCCCCTCATATGACTGGAGCTGTCATATAGAGCAGAGACAGAGAGGTGTCATCCCACTAGGAGGGACACCCCCCTCATATGACTGGAGCTGTCATGTAGAGCAGAGACAGAGAGGTGTCATCCTACTAGGAGGGACACCCCCCTCATATGACTGGAGCTGTCATATAGAGCAGAGACAGAGAGGTATCATCCTACTAGGAGGGACACCCCCCTCATATGACTGGAGCTGTCACATAAAACAGAGACAGAGAGGTATCATCCTACTAGGAGGGACACAGCCCTCATATGACTGGATCTGTCATTTAGAGCAGAGACAGAGAGGTGTCATCCTACTAGGAGGGACACCCCCCTCATATGACTGGAGCTGTCATATAGAACAGAGACAGAGACAGAGAGGTATCATCCTACTAGGAGGGACACCCCCCTCATATGACTGGAGCTGTCACATAAAACAGAGACAGAGAGGTATCATCCTACTAGGAGGGACACCCCCCTCATTTGACTGGAGCTGTCATATAGAGCAGAGACAGAGAAGTATCATCCTACTAGGAGGGACACCCCCCTCATTTGACTGGAGCTGTCATATAGAGCAGAGACAGAGAGGTATCATCCTACTAGGAGGGACACCCCACTTATATTTACATTTACATTTAAGTCATTTAGCAGACGCTCTTATCCAGAGCGACTTACAAATTATGACTGGAGCTGACATATAGAGCAGAGACAGAGAGGTGTCATCCTACTAGGAGAGACACCCCCCTCATATGACTGGAACTGTCATATAGAGCAGAGACAGAGAGGTATCATCCTACTAGGAGGGACACCCCCCTCATATGACTGGAGCTGTCATATAGAGCAGAGACAGAGAGGTATCATCCTACTAGGAGGGACACCCCCCTCATATGACTGGAGCTGTCACATAGAGCAGAGACAGAGAGGTATCATCCTACTAGGACGGACACCCCCCCCCCCCTCATATGACTGGAGCTTTCATGTAGAGCAGAGACAGAGAGGTATCATCCTACTAGGAGGGACACCCCCCCCCCCCCCCTCATATGACTGAAGTTGTCACATAGAGCAGAGACAGAGAGGTATCATCCTACTAGGAGGGACACCCCCCTCATATGACTGGAGCTGTCACATAAAACAGAGACAGAGAGGTATCATCCTACTAGGAGGGACACACCCCTCATATGACTGGATCTGTCATTTAGAGCAGAGACAGAGAGGTGTCATCCTACTAGGAGGGACACCCCCCTCATATGACTGGAGCTGTCACATAAAACAGAGACAGAGAGGTATCATCCTACTAGGAGGGACACCCCCCTCATTTGACTGGAGCTGTCATATAGAGCAGAGACAGAGAAGTATCATCCTACTAGGAGGGACACCCCCCTCATTTGACTGGAGCTGTCATATAGAGCAGAGACAGAGAGGTATCATCCTACTAGGAGGGACACCCCCCTCATATGACTGGAGCTGTCATATAGAACAGAGACAGAGACAGAGAGGTATCATCCTACTAGGAGGGACACCCCCCTCATATGACTGGAGCTGTCACATAAAACAGAGACAGAGAGGTATCATCCTACTAGGAGGGACACCCCCCTCATTTGACTGGAGCTGTCATATAGAGCAGAGACAGAGAAGTATCATCCTACTAGGAGGGACACCCCCCTCATTTGACTGGAGCTGTCATATAGAGCAGAGACAGAGAGGTATCATCCTACTAGGAGGGACACCCCACTTATATTTACATTTACATTTAAGTCATTTAGCAGACGCTCTTATCCAGAGCGACCTACAAATTATGACTGGAGCTGACATATAGAGCAGAGACAGAGAGGTGTCATCCTACTAGGAGAGACACCCCCCTCATATGACTGGAACTGTCATATAGAGCAGAGACAGAGAGGTATCATCCTACTAGGAGGGACACCCCCCTCATATAGAGATTCTAGCCCTGCTCTCTATACCATATCCAACCTCTCAGTTCCACCACCCACATATGCGATGACATCACCTGGTTTCAATGATGTTTCTAGAGACAATATCTCTCTCATCATCACTCAATACCTAGGTTTACCTCCACTGTATTCACATCCTACCATACCTTTGTCTGTACATTATTCCTTTAAACTATTTTATCGCCCCCAGAAACTTCCTTTTACTCTCTGCTCTAGTAGCTCTAGGCGACCAATTCTCATAGCTTTTAGCCGTACCCTTATCCTACTCCTCCTCTGTTCCTCTGGTGATGTAGAGGTGAATCCAGGCCCTGCAGTACCTGGCTCCACTCCTATTCCCCAGGCGCTCTCTTTTGATGACTTCTGTAACCGTAATAGCCTTGGCTTCATGCATGTTAACATTAGAAGCCTCCTCCCTAAGTTTGTTTTGTTCACTGCTTTAGCACACTCTGCCAACCCGGATGTTTTAGCCGTGTCTGAATCCTGGCTTAGAAAGACCACCAAAAATTCAGACATTTTCATCCCCAATTACAAGATTTTCAGACAAGATAGAACGGCCAAAGGGGGCGGTGTTGCAATCTACTGCAAAGACTGCCTGCAGAGTTCTGTTATACTATCCAGGTCTGTTCCCAAACAATTTGAACTTCTCCTTTTAAAAATCCACCTCTCTAAAAACAAGTCTCTCACCGTTGCCGCCTGCTATAGACCACCCTCTGCCCCCAGCTGTGCTCTGGACACTATATGTGAACTGATTGCCCCCCATCTATCTTCAGAGCTCGTGCTGCTAGGCGACCTAAATTTGAACATGCTCAACACCCCAGCCACCCTACAATCTAAGCTTGATGCCCTCAATCTCACACAAATTATCAATGAACCTACCAGGTACCACCCCAATTCCGTAAACACGGGTACCCTCATAGATATCATCCTAACAAACTTGCCCTCCAAATACACCTCTGCTGTTTTCAACCAAGATCTCAGCGATCACTGCCTCATTGCCTGCATCCGTAATGGGTCAGCGGTCAAACGACCTCCACTCATCACTGTCAAACGCTCCCTGAAACACTTCAGCGAGCAGGCCTTTCTAATCGACCTGGCCGGGGTATCCTGGAAGGATATTGATCTCATCCCGTCAGTAGAGGATGCCTGGTCATTTTTTAAAAATGCCTTCCTCACCATCTTGAATAAGCATGCCCCATTCAAGAAATTTAGAACCAGGAACAGATATAGCCCTTGGTTCTCTCCTGACCTGACTGCCCTTAACCAACAGAAAAACATCCTATGGCGTTCTGCATTAGCATCGAACAGCCCCCGTGATATGCAACTTTTCAGGGAAGCCAGAAACCAATATACACAGGCAGTTAGAACAGCCAAGGCTACCTTTTTCAAGCAGAAATTTGCTTCCTGCAACACAAATTCAAAAAAGTTCTGGGACACCGTAAAGTCCATGGAGAATAAGAACACCTCCTCCCAGCTTCCAACCGCTCTGAAGATAGGAAACACTGTCACCACCGACAAATCCACTATAATTGAGAATTTCAATAAGCATTTTTCTACGGCTGGCCATGCTTTCCACCTGGCTACCCCTACCCCGGACAACAGCACTGCCCTCCCCTCTGCTACTCGCCCAAGCCTTCCCCATTTCTCTTTCTCCCAAATACAGTCAGCTGATGTTCTAAATGAGCTGCAAAATCTGGACCCTTACAAATCAGCCGGGCTAGATAATCTGGACCCTTTCTTTCTAAAACTATCTGCTGAAATTGTTGCCACCCCTATTACTAGCCTCTTCAACCTCTCTTTCGTGTCGTCTGAGATCCCCAAAGATTGGAAAGCAGCTGCGGTTATCCCCCTCTTCAAAGGGGGGGACACCCTTGACCCTAACTGCTACAGACCTATATCTATCCTACCCTGCCTTTCTAAGGTCTTCGAAAGCCAAGTCAACAAACAGATTACCGACCATTTCGAATCCCACCACACCTTCTCCGCTATGCAATCTGGTTTCAGAGCTGGTCATGGGTGCACCTCAGCCACGCTCAAGGTCATAAACGATATCGTAACCGCCATCGATAGGAAACAATACTGTGCAGCCGTATTCATTGACCTGGCCAAGGCTTTTGACTCTGTCAATCACCACATCCTCATTGGCAGACTCGACAGCCTTGGTTTCTCTAATGATTGCCTCGCCTGGTTCACCAACTACTTCTCTGATCGAGTTCAGTGTGTCAAATCGGAGGGTCTGTTGTCCGGGCCTCTGGCAGTCTCTATGGGGGTGCCACAGGGTTCAATTCTTGGACCGACTCTCTTCTCTGTTTACATCAATGATGTCGCTCTTGCTGCTGGTGATTCTCTGATCCACCTCTACGCAGACGACACTATTCTGTATACTTCTGGCCCTTCTTTTGACACTGTGTTAACAACCCTCCAGGCGAGCTTCAATGCCATACAACTCTCCTTCCGTGGCCTCCAACTGCTCTTAAATACAAGTAAAACCAAATGCATGCTCTTCAACCGATCGCTGCCTGCTCCTGCCCGCCTGTCCAACATCACTACTTTGGACGGCTCTGACTTAGAATATGTGGACAACTACAAATACCTAGGTGTCTGGTTAGACTGTAAACTCTCCTTCCAGACTCACATCAAACATCTCCAATCCAAAGTCAAATCTAGAATTGGCTTCCTATTCCGCAACAAAGCATCCTTTACTCATGCTGCCAAACATACCCTTGTAAAACTGACCATCCTACCAATCCTCGACTTCGGTGATGTCATTTACAAAATAGCCTCCAAAACCCTACTCAATAAATTGGATGCAGTCTATCACAGTGCCATCCGTTTTGTCACCAAAGCCCCATATACTACCCACCACTGCGACCTGTACACTCTCGTTGGCTGGCCCTCGCTTCATACTCGTCGCCAAACCCACTGGTTCCAGGTCATCTACAAGACCCTGCTAGGTAAAGTCCCCCCTTATCTCAGCTCGCTGGTCACCATAGCAGCACCTACCTGTAGCACGCGCTCCAGCAGGTATATCTCTCTAGTCACCCCCAAAACCAATTCTTCCTTTGGACGCCTCTCCTTCCAGTTCTCTGCTGCCAATGACTGGAACGAACTACAAAAATCTCTGAAACTGGAAACACCTATCTCCCTCACTAGCTTTAAGCACCAGCTGTCAGAGCAGCTCATAGATTACTGCACCTGTGCATAACCCATCTACAATTTAGCCCAAACAACTACCTCTTTACCTACTGTATTTATTTATTAATTTATTTTGCTCCTTTGCACCCCATTATTTCTGTCTCTACTTTGCACTTTCTTCCACTGCAAACCAACCATTCCAGTGTTTTTTTTTAGTTTTTATTTGACTTGCTGTGTTGTACTCACTTCGCCTCCATGGCCTTTTTATATTTTTATTTATTTATACATATATTTGTTTGCCTTCACCTCCCTTATCTCACCTCACTTGCTCACATTGTATATAGACTTATTTTTTTTTCACTGTATCATTGACTATATGTTTGTTTTACTCCATGTGTAACTATGTGTTGTTGTATGTGTCGAACTGCTTTGCTTTATCTTGGCCAGGTCGCAATTGTAAATGAGAACGTGTTCTCAATTTGCCTACCTGGTTAAATAAAGGTTAAATAAAAAATAAAAAAATAAAAATATGACTGGAGCTGTCACATAGAGCAGAGACAGAGAGGTATCATCCTACTAGGAGGGACACCCCCCCCCCCTCATATGACTGGAGCTTTCATGTAGAGCAGAGACAGAGAAGTATCATCCTACTAGGAGGGACACCCCCCCCCCCCCTCATATGACTGAAGTTGTCACATAGAGCAGAGACAGAGAGGTATTATCCTACTAGGAGGGACACCCCCCATATGACTGGAGCTGTCATATAGAGCAGAGACAGAGAGGTATCATCCTACTAGGAGGGACACCCCCCTCATATGACTGGAGCTGTCACATAGAGCAGAGACAGAGAGGTATAATCCTACTAGGAGGGACACCCCCCATATGACTGGAGCTGTCATATAGAGCAGAGACAGAGAGGTATCATCCTACTAGGAGGGACACCCCCCATATGACTGGAGCTGTCACATAGAGCAGAGACAGAGAGGTATCATCCTACTAGGAGGAACACCCCCCTCATATGACTGGAGCTGTCATATAGAGCAGAGACAGAGAGGTATCATCCTACTAGGAGGGACACCCCCCATATGACTGGAGCTGTCACATAGAGCAGAGACAGAGAGGTATCATCCTACTAGGAGGAACACCCCCCTCATATGACTGGAGCTGTCATATAGAGCAGAGACAGAGAGGTATCATCCTACTGGGAGGGACACCCCCCTCATATGACTGGAGCTGTCATATAGAGCAGAGACAGAGAGGTATCATCCTACTAGGAGGGACACCCCCCCCATATAACTGGAGCTGTCATATAGAGCAGAGACAGAGAGGTATCATCCTACTAGGAGGGACACCCCCTCATATGACTGGAGTTGTCATATAGAACAGAGACAGAGAGGTATCATCCTACTAGGAGGGACACCCCCTCATATGACTGGAGCTGTCACATAGATTAGAGACAGAGAGGTATCATCCTACTAGGAGGGACCCCCCCCCCCCCCCATATGACTGGAGCTGTCATATAGAGCAGAGACAGAGAGGTATCATCCTAATAGGAGGGACACCCCCCTCATATGACTGGAGCTGTCATTTAGAGCAGAGACAGAGAGGTGTCATCCTACTAGGAGGGACACCCCCCTCATATGACTGGAGCTGTCATTTAGAGCAGAGACAGAGAGGTATCATCCTACTAGGAGGGACCCCCCCCCCCCCCTCCCATATGACTGGAGCTGTCATATAGAGCAGAGACAGAGAGGTATCATCCTACTGGGAGGGACACCCCCCATATGACTGGAGCTGTCATATAGAGCAGAGACAGAGAGGTATCATCCTACTAGGAGGGACACCCCTCATATGACTGGAGCTGTCATATAGAACAGAGACAGAGAGGTGTCATCCTACTAGGAGGGACACCCCCCATATGACTGGAGCTGTCATATAGAGCAGAGACAGAGAAGTATCATCCTACTAGGAGGGACACACCCCTCATATGACTGGAGCTGTCATATAGAACAGAGACAGAGAGGTATAATCCTACTAGGAGGGACACCCCCCTCATATGACTGGAGCTGTCACATAGAGCAGAGACAGAGAGGTATCATCCTACTAGGAGGGACACCCCCCCCCCCCCCCCCTCATATGACTGGAGCTGTCATGTAGAGCAGAGACAGAGAGGTATCATCCTACTAGGAGGGACACCCCCCCCCCCCCCCTCATATGACTGGAGCTGTCACATAGAGCAGAGACAGAGAGGTATTATCCTACTAGGAGGGACACCCCCCATATGACTGGAGCTGTCATATAGAGCAGAGACAGAGAGGTATCATCCTACTAGGAGGGACACCCCCCTCATATGACTGGAGCTGTTATATAGAACAGAGACAGATAAGTATCATCCTACTAGGAGGGACACCGCCCTCATATGACTGGAGATGTCATGTAGAGCAGAGACAGAGAGGTGTCATCCTACTAGGAGGGACACCCCCCTCATATGACTGGAGCTGTCATATAGAGCAGAGACAGAGAGGTATCATCCTACTAGGAGGGACACCCCCCATATGACTGGAGCTGTCATATAGAGCAGAGACAGAGAGGTATCATCCTACTAGGAGGGACACCCCCCATATGACTGGAGCTGTCATATAGAGCAGAGACAGAGAGGTATCATCCTACTAGGAGGGACACCCCCCTCATATGACTGGAGCTGTCATATAGAGCAGAGACAGAGAGGTATCATCCTACCAGGAAGGACACCCGCCTCATGTGACTGATAGGTATCTGCAGCCCTTGGCTTCATCCGGTCTGTTCTCATTCCCCTCTGGTTCCTTCATCCGGTCGTTTCTCATTCCCCTCTGGTTCCTTCATCCGGTCGTTTCTCATTCCCTCTCTGGTTCCTTCATCTGGTCGTTTCTCATTCGCACTGATTCCTTCATCCGGTCTGTTCTCATTCCTCCACTGAATCCTCATTCTAACATCCATTTAATTTCCTCAATAAATATTCTAAACCCATTTCATGTCTGGTCCTTTACCCCTCACACACCCCACAACACCCTCACACACCCCACAACACCCTCACACACCCCACAACACCCTCACACACCCCACAACACCCTCACACCACCCACAACACCCTCACACACCCCACAACACCCTCACACACCCCACAACACCCTCACACACCCCACAACACCCTCACACCACCCACAACACCCTCACACACCCCACAACACCCTCACACACCCCACAACACCCTCACACACCCCACAACACCCTCACACACCCCACAACACCCTCACACCACCCACAACACCCTCACACACCCCACAACACCCTCACACACCCCACAACACCCTCACACACCCCACAACACCCTCACACACCCCATAACCACCCTCACACACCCCACAACACCCTCACACACCCCATAACCACCCTCACACACCCCACAACACCCTCACACACCCCACAACACCCTCACACACCCCACAACACCCTCACACACCCCACAACACCCTCACACACCCCGCAACACCCTCACACACCCCACAACACCCTCACACACCCCACAACACCCTCACACACCCCACAACACCCTCACACACCCCACATCACCTTCACACACCCCACAACACCCACACACACCCCGCAACACCCTCACACACCACACAACACCCTCACACACCCCGCAACACCCTCACACAACCAAGTCCCGAGAGGGAGAGATAAGGGGTGAGAAAGTAAGGTTGAATGAGAGAGAGAGAGAGAGAAACAGATGGAGAAGAACAAGGGAGAATGAGAGTTACATAAAGACAAGATAATACTGTAATGTGTGTGTGTGTGTGTGTGTGTGTGTGTGTGTGTGTGTGTGTGTGTGTGTGTGTGTGTGTGTGTGTGTGTGTGTGTGTGTGTGTGTGTGTGTGTGTGTGTGTGTGTGTGTGTGTGTGTGTGTGTGTGTGTGTGTGTGTGTGTGGGAACCTTGCATAAGGTATTTCAGATAGATCAACCTCTGTACACCTTCTCTTAGAGGAAGTCCCTGTACTGAGATTGTCTTATATAAAGCACTGAGTGGGAGGGCAACTACGGGCCCTGTCTGTGTGTGTTTCTGTGTGTTTCTATGTGTTTCCGTGATTCTGTGTGTGTGTGTGTGTGTCTGTGTGTGAATGTGTGTTTGTGTGTGTGTGTGTGTTTGCGTGTACATGCCTGAGTGCATGCTAGATGTGTTAGTGGTCAGTGTGTAGATGTGTTAGTGGTCAGTGTGTAGATGTGTTAGTGGTCAGTGTGTAGATGTGTTAGTGGTCAGTGTGTAGATGTGTTAGTGGTCAGTGTGTAGATGTGTTAGTGGTCAGTGTGTAGATGTGTTAGTGGTCAGTGTGTAGATGTGTTAGTGGTCAGTGTGTAGATGTGTGTTAGTGGTCAGTGTGTAGATGTGTGTTAGTGGTCAGTGTGTAGATGTGTTAGTGGTCAGTGTGTAGATGTGTTAGTGGTCAGTGTGTAGATGTGTGTTAGTGGTCAGTGTGTAGATGTGTTAGTGGTCAGTGTGTAGATGTGTTAGTGGTCAGTGTGTAGATGTGTTAGTGGTCAGTGTGTAGATGTGTTAGTGGTCAGTGTGTAGATGTGTTAGTGGTCAGTGTGTAGATGTGTTAGTGGTCAGTGTGTAGATGTGTTAGTGGTCAGTGTGTAGATGTGTTAGTGGTCAGTGTGTAGATGTGTTAGTGGTCAGTGTGTAGATGTGTTAGTGGTCAGTGTGTAGATGTGTTAGTGGTCAGTGTGTAGATGTGTTAGTGGTCAGTGTGTAGATGTGTTAGTGGTCAGTGTGTAGATGTGTGTTAGTGGTCAGTGTGTAGATGTGTGTTAGTGGTCAGTGTGTAGATGTGTTAGTGGTCAGTGTGTAGATGTGTGTTAGTGGTCAGTGTGTAGATGTGTTAGTGGTCAGTGTGTAGATGTGTTAGTGGTCAGTGTGTAGATGTGTTAGTGGTCAGTGTGTAGATGTGTTAGTGGTCAGTGTGTAGATGTGTTAGTGGTCAGTGTGTAGATGTGTGTTAGTGGTCAGTGTGTAGATGTGTTAGTGGTCAGTGTGTAGATGTGTTAGTGGTCAGTGTGTAGATGTGTTAGTGGTCAGTGTGTAGATGTGTTAGTGGTCAGTGTGTAGATGTGTGTTAGTGGTCAGTGTGTAGATGTGTTAGTGGTCAGTGTGTAGATGTGTTAGTGGTCAGTGTGTAGATGTGTTAGTGGTCAGTGTGTAGATGTGTTAGTGGTCAGTGTGTAGATGTGTTAGTGGTCAGTGTGTAGATGTGTGTTAGTGGTCAGTGTGTAGATGTGTGTTAGTGGTCAGTGTGTAGATGTGTTAGTGGTCAGTGTGTAGATGTGTTAGTGGTCAGTGTGTAGATGTGTTAGTGGTCAGTGTGTAGATGTGTTAGTGGTCAGTGTGTAGATGTGTTAGTGGTCAGTGTGTAGATGTGTTAGTGGTCAGTGTGTAGATGTGTTAGTGGTCAGTGTGTAGATGTGTTAGTGGTCAGTGTGTAGATGTGTTAGTGGTCAGTGTGTAGATGTGTGTTAGTGGTCAGTGTGTAGATGTGTGTTAGTGGTCAGTGTGTAGATGTGTTAGTGGTCAGTGTGTAGATGTGTGTTAGTGGTCAGTGTGTAGATGTGTTAGTGGTCAGTGTGTAGATGTGTTAGTGGTCAGTGTGTAGATGTGTTAGTGGTCAGTGTGTAGATGTGTTAGTGGTCAGTGTGTAGATGTGTTAGTGGTCAGTGTGTAGATGTGTGTTCGTGGTCAGTGTGTAGATGTGTTAGTGGTCAGTGTGTAGATGTGTTAGTGGTCAGTGTGTAGATGTGTTAGTGGTCAGTGTGTAGATGTGTTAGTGGTCAGTGTGTAGATGTGTTAGTGGTCAGTGTGTAGATGTGTGTTAGTGGTCAGTGTGTAGATGTGTTAGTGGTCAGTGTGTAGATGTGTTAGTGGTCAGTGTGTAGATGTGTTAGTGGTCAGTGTGTAGATGTGTTAGTGGTCAGTGTGTAGATGTGTTAGTGGTCAGTGTGTAGATGTGTGTTAGTGGTCAGTGTGTAGATGTGTGTGTGTGTGTGTATGTAGATGTGTTAGTGGTGTGTGTGTGTGTGTGTGTGTGTGTGTGTGTGTGTGTGTGTGTGTGTGTGTGTGTGTGTGTGTGTGTGTGTGTGTGTGTGTGTGTGTGTGTGTGTGTTCTCCTGGACGTATGGATCTTCTGATCCTCAGTGTATACATAATGATGGCTTCTTGGCCTTACCTCCTACACAGACATCTTTGTTTGTGTGTGTGTGTGTTTAGGTTCGTCCTAGCCGGTGATGCAAAGAGCAATTTTATATAACTATAGAGAGATTCAGAGAGACGCAGAGAGAGAGAGACGCAGAGAGAGAGAGAGAGAGAGACAGAGAGAGAGAGAGACACAGAGAGAGAGAGAGAGAGAGAGAGAGAGAGAGAGAGAGAGAGAGACAGAGAGACGCAGAGAGAGAGAGAGAGAGAGAGAGATGCAGAGAGAGAGAGAGAGAGAGACAGAGACAGAGGTAGACACAGAGAGAGAGAGAGTTCATTTTTTTCTTTATTTCACTTTTGTTTATTATCTATTTCACTTGCTTTGTCGATGTAAACACATGTTTCCCATGACAATAAAGCCCCTTAAATTGAAATTTAAATTGAATTGAGAGGTTTCCTGTGTGAATTGATGATTCATTGTGCGTGTCATGACTGTTGCTTTTCAGACCGTGAAGAGAGAGAAAAGAAAATGAAGAATGAAGTCGGTCTACATGGTCGGTCTACATGGTCGGTCTACATGGTCTGTCTACATGGTCGGTCTACATGGTCGGTCTACATGGTCGGTCTACATGGTCGGTCTACATGGTCGGTATACATGGTCTGTCTACATGGTCGGTCTACATGGTCGGTCTACATGGACGTCTACATGGTCGGTCTACATGGTCGGTCTACATGGTCGGTCTACTGGTCGGTTTACATGGTCTGTCTACATGGTCGGTCTACATGGTCGGTCTACATGGTCGGTCTACATGGTCGGTCTACATGGTCGGTCTACATGGTCGGTCTACATGGTCGGTCTACATGGTCGGTTTACATGGTCGGTCTACATGGTCGGTCTACATGGTCGGTTTACATGGTCGGTCTACATGGTCGGTTTACATGGTCGGTCTACATGGTCGGTGTACATGGTCGGTCTACATGGTCGGTCTACATGTCTACGTCATCGGTCTACGTGGTCGGTCTACGTGGTCGGTTTACATGGTCGGTCTACATGGTCGGTTTACATGGTCGGTCTATATGGTCGGTCTACATGGTCGGTCTACATGGTCGGTATACATGGTCGGTCTACATGGTTATTGTTGACTGTAACTGTCTCCCAACCTGGATGTGAACCCACAACCCTCTGGACACCAATAGGTCGTCGTTTCTAGGTCTGGGGAGACCAGTACATTCCATTCCAACCTGGATGTGAACCCACAACCCTCTGGACACCAATAGGTCATCGTTTCTAGGTCTGGGGAGACCAGTACATTCCATCCCAACCTGGATGTGAACCCACAACCCTCTGGACACTAATAGGTCATCGTTTCTAGGTCTGGGGAGACCAGTACATTCCATCCCAACCTGCATGTTAACCCACAACCCTCTGAACACCAATAGGTCATCGTTTCTAGGTCTGGGGAGACCAGTACATTCCATCCCAACCTGGATTTGAACCCACAACCCTCTGGACACCAATAGGTCATCGTTTCTAGGTCTGGGGAGACCAGTACATTCCATCCCAACCTGGATGTGAACCCACAACCCTCTGGACACCAATAGGTCGTCGTTTCTAGGTCTGGGGAGACCAGTACATTCCATCCCAACCTGCATGTTAACCCACAACCCTCTGGACACCAATAGGTCGTTGTTTCTAGGTCTGGGGAGACCAGTACATTCCATCCATACCTGGATGTGAACCCACAACCCTCTGGACACCAATAGGTCGTCGTTTCTAGGTCTGGGGAGACCAGGACTTTAAGGTCACAGAGAGGAGACACAATTGCAGGTGCTTCATATTCCCCAGATTCACATCATCATCATCATCACCATCAACATCATCATCACCCTCACCCTCATCATCACCCTCATCATCATCATCATCATCATCACCATCATCATCACCATCATCATCATCATCACCATCATCATCATCATCGTCATCATCATCACCACCATCATCACCACTACCATCACCATCATCATCATCCTCATCATCATCATCACCCTCATCATCATCATTACCCTCATCATCATCATCACCCTCATCATCATCATCATCACCACCGTCATCACCCTCATCACCATCATCATCATCACCATCATCATCCCCATCATCACCATCATCATCACCTTCATCATCACCATCATCATCATCATCATCATCATCACCACCATCATCATCATCATCATCATCACCTTCATCATTATCACCATCATCACCCTCATCATCATCACCCTCATCATCATCATCATCATTACCATCCCCACCATCATCATCACCATCATCTATATCTGGTACATCAGATAACATATCGTTAATAACACTACCAAACCCCATAGAGAAATATCTGGAGGATCAGATAACATATCGTTAATAACACTACCAAACCCCATAGAGCTATATCTGGGACATCAGATAACATATCGTTAATAACACTACCAAACCCCATAGAGCTATATCTGGGGGATCAGATAACATATCGTTAATAACACTACCAAACCCCATAGAGCTATATCTGGAGGATCAGATAACATATCGTTAATAACACTACCAAACCCCATAGAGCTATATCTGGGACATCAGATAACATATCGTTAATAACACTACCAAACCCCATAGAGCTATATCTGGAGGATCAGATAACATATCGTTAATAACACTACCAAACCCCATAGAGATATATCTGGGACATCAGATAACATATCGTTAATAACACTACCAAACCCCATAGAGCTATATCTGGGACATCAGATAACATATCGTTAATAACACTACCAAACCCCATAGAGCTATATCTGGAGGATCAGATAACATATCGTTAATAACACTACCAAACCCCATAGAGCTATATCTGGGACATCAGATAACATATCGTTAATAACACTACCAAACCCCATAGAGCTATATCTGGAGGATCAGATAACATATCGTTAATAACACTACCAAACCCCATAGAGATATATCTGGTACATCAGATAACATATCGTTAATAACACTACCAAACCCCATAGAGATATATCTGGGGGATCAGATAACATATCGTTAATAACACTACCAAACCCCATAGAGCTATATCTGGGACATCAGATAACATATCGTTAATAACACTACCAAACCCCATAGAGCTATATCTGGAGGATCAGATAACATATCGTTAATAACACTACCAAACCCCAGAGAGCTATATCTGGGACATCAGATAACATATCGTTAATAACACTACCAAACCCCATAGAGCTATATCTGGAGGACCAGATAACATATCGTTAATAACACTACCAAACCCCATAGAGCTATATCTGGGACATCAGATAACATATCGTTAATAACACTACCAAACCCCATAGAGATATATCTGGAGGATCAGATAACATATCGTTAATAACACTACCAAACCCCAGAGAGCTATATCTGGGACATCAGATAACATATCGTTAATAACACTACCAAACCCCATAGAGATATATCTGGTACATCAGATAACATATCGTTAATAACACTACCAAACCCCATAGAGATATATCTGGAGGATCAGATAACATATCGTTAATAACACTACCAAACCCCATAGAGCTATATCTGTAGGATCAGATAACATATCGTTAATAACACTACCAAACCCCATAGAGATATATCTGGAGGATCAGATAACATATCGTTAATAACACTACCAAACCCCATAGAGCTATATCTGGAGGATCAGATAACATATCGTTAATAACACTACCAAACCCCAGAGAGATATATCTGGGACATCAGATGACACATTTCTTATAATTGGAATGTTATAAAACCCTACCTGTAGAGAGAGACACGCACGCACGCACGCAAGCACGCACACACAGACACACACACAGGTGGGTTACATGTTGAGTTGAAGAGGCGAGGTTTAGTAACAGGGGGTGTGTGTGTGTGTGTGTGTGTGTTAGTGTGTATGTAGCGGTTCTCTCCTGCTCTCCATGGTACTTCCTTTGCAAGCAGCAGTCAGCCGGTGGAAAGAACGAGAGCAGAGTCGCGCTGACGGAAGGAACGGCTGTTGATCTTTCCCGTTACAAACGGAGATAACACACGCACACACACACAAGACACGGACGACACGGACACTGAGTGAAACAAACAAACGGACAGTTGAGGTTCTCCAAAAAAAAAAACTTCTACTTTAGTCCCAAAACACAAAAAACACACATTTACCGCGTTGAAACGTAAAACCGAAAGAAAGCCATGGCTGACTCCGGCGCGAACAGCAACAGCGACGGAGAGGAGAAACCGATGCGGGGCTTCGCGCGTCAGGGCGCCCTCCGACAGAAGAACGTGCACGAAGTGAAAGACCACAAGTTCATCGCTCGTTTCTTCAAACAGCCAACCTTCTGCAGCCACTGTACCGACTTCATCTGGTGAGAGAGAGAGGAGATGGATGGATGGGAGGGAGAGAAAGAGAGAGGTACCGCGGGGTGGTTTTTGAATGAAGAGTTTGACCCCCTTTTTCTTGCTGAGGGCTTTGGGCTACTGTTGTAATATAATGATAATGTTGGAAAAGAGGGATAGATAGAGGGAGAGGTATCGGAGTGTCTGAGCGGGGATAGGAGAGTAGAACAGAGCGGGCTTGGATACTCACTGGGCGCAGACGTCAATTCAACGTCTATTCCACGTTGGTTCGACAGGGGGACACAACGCACTGTGTGGCTATAGGCTGTCCAGTATCTCACCCCTGCAGCATGCTAGGCTATAGGCTGTCCAGTATCTCACCCCTGCAGCAGGCTAGGCTATAGGCTGTCCAGTATCTCACCCCTGCAGCAGGCTAGGCTATAGGCTGTCCAGTATCTCACCCCTGCAGCAGGCTAGGCTATAGGCTGTCCAGTATCTCACCCCTACAGCAGGCTAGGCTATAGGCTGTCCAGTATCTTACCCCTGCAGCAGGCTAGGCTATAGGCTGTCCAGTATCTCACCCCTGCAGCAGGCTAGGCTATAGGCTGTCCAGTATCTCACCCCTACAGCAGGCTAGACTATAGGCTGTCCACTATCTCATCCCTGCAGCATGCTAGGCTAGGCTATAGGCTGTCCAGTATCTCATCCCTGCAGCAGGCTAGGCTAGGCTATAGGCTGTCCAGTATCTCACCCCTGCAGCAGGCTAGGCCATAGGCTGTCCAGTATCTCACCCCTGCAGCAGGCTAGGCTATAGGATGTCCAGTATCTCACCCCTACAGCAGGCTAGGCTATAGGCTGTCCAGTATCTCACCCCTGCAGCATGCTAGGCTATAGGATGTCCAGTATCTCACCCCTACAGCAGGCTAGGCTATAGGCTGTCCAGTATCTCACCCCTGCAGCAGGCTAGGCTATAGGATGTCCAGTATCTCACCCCTACAGCAGGCTAGGCTATAGGCTGTCCAGTATCTCACCCCTGCAGCATGCTAGGCTATAGGCTGTCCAGTATCTCACCCCTGCAGCATGCTAGGCTAGGCTATAGGCTGTCCTGTATCTCATCCCTGCAGCAGGCTAGGCTAGGCTATAGGCTGTCCAGTATCTCACCCCTGCAGCATGCTAGGCTAGGCTATAGGCTGTCCTGTATCTCATCCCTGCAGCATGCTAGGCTAGGCTATAGGCTGTCCAGTATCTCATCCCTGCAGCAGGCAGGTTGTTCCAGCATCTCACGCAACATGAGAATGACGGTAGGGGATGACGGTAGGGGATGACGGTAGGGGACGACGGTAGGGGATGACGGTAGGGGACGACGGTAGGGGACGACGGTAGGGGACGGCGGTAGGGGACGACGGTAGGGGATGACGGTAGGGGACGGCGGTAGGGGACGACGGTAGGGGATGACGGTAGGGGACGACGGTAGGGGACGACGGTAGGGGACGACGGTAGGGGACGGACTCACAGGTGGAACACTTTAAGTTATAGCTCTGAATTCTGCTGTTTTAATACAGACCCTATATTTTGGGGCGGCAGGGTAGCCTAGTGGTTAGAGCAGGTAGCCTAGTGGTTAGAGACAGGTAGCCTAGTGGTTAGAGCAGGTAGCCTAGTGGTTAGAGCAGGTAGCCTAGTGGTTAGAGCAGGTAGCCTAGTGGTTAGAGACAGGTAGCCTAGTGGTTAGAGCAGGTAGCCTAGTGGTAGGAGACAGGTAGCCTAGTGGCTAGAGTGTTGGACTAGTAACCGAAAGGTTGCTGGATTGAATCCCCGAGCTGACAAGGTAAAAAAAATCTGTCGTTCTGCCCCCTGAACAAGGCAAGTTAACCACACTGTTCCTAGGCCGTCAACGTAAATAAGAATTTGTTCTTAACTGACTTGCCTAGTTAAATAAAAATATGTTTATATAAATCACCAGATGTTCTGTAGTTATAGATACATAGTAATCCATTTATAGTCGACATGAGGGATTTAACAGCCTTTTGTTACAGAGGATCCTCATCCTCTAAAATGAGGCCGATTTTTCCTCTGAGACACGCTTTTGCCTTGGACTTCAATCTACCCATCATATTATCTGTTTAAAATGCTAAAATCTATCTGTAAACTGGAGAACAAGTTTAATTGTCCAGTAATGGCTGTTGTGTGTTTGTGTGGTGGGATTGTTTCCCGTTAATAAAACACCAAACAGAGTGTCGGCGGGCGCTGAGTGACATGTTGACGCTCGTTTTAGTTACGCAACAGCCCCATCCATCTGGCTTCATTTGTTGTCACGGTGATCCAAGTTGTGTGATTGTGTTTTTTTGACTAATGCTTTCTCTGTATTTGTTCTGTAGGGGGTTTGGCAAGCAGGGATTCCAGTGTCAAGGTAGGCGTCTCTCCACGAGCCTGAGAATCTATTTCACTCACCCACACACCACTATCTGCCTCAGGGTTCTGATTCCGGAACCTTTCTGCACTCAGCATGGAGGAGAACTATGGCACTCTTACTTCTTCTCTCTCTCTCGCCCTCTCTCTGTCCCTCTCTCTCTCTCTCTCTCTGTTCCTCTGTCTCTCTCTCTCTCTCTCCCTCTCTCTCTCTCTCTCTCCCTCGCTCTCTCTCGCTCTCTCTCTCGCTCTCTCTATCTCTCTCCCTCTCTCGCCCTCTTCCTCTTTCTCTGTTCCTCTCTCTCTCTCTCTCTCTCTCTCTCTCTCTCTCTCTCTCTCTCTCTCTCTCTCTCTCTCTCTCTCTCTCTCTCTCTCTCTCTCTCTCTCTCTCTCTCCCTCTTTCTCTGTTCCTCTCTCTCTTTCTCTCTCTCTCTCTCTCTCTCTCTCTCTCTCTCTCTCTCTCTCTCTCTCTCTCTCTCTCTCTCTCTCTCTCTCTCTCTCTCTCTCTCTCTCTCTCTCTCTCTCTCTCTCTCTCTCTCTCTCTCTCTCTCTCTCTCTCTCTCTCTCTCTCTCTCTCTCTCTCTCTCTCTCTCTCTATCCCTCTCTCTCAATTCAATTCAAGGGGCTTTATTGGCATTGGAAACATATGTTAACATATGTTGAGCTCTCTCAGCCACCTGTGTGTCTGGGGTAGAGAGAGTATCACTTCACAGCTCAGGGAGAAAGAGAGAGAATCACTACACAGCTCAGGGAGAAAGAGAGAGAGAATCACTACACAGCTCAGGGAGAAAGAGAGAGAGAATCACTACACAGCTCAGGGAGAAAGGGAGAGAATCACTACACAGCTCAGGGAGAAAGAGAGAGAATCACTACACAGCTCAGGGAGAAAGGGAGAGAATCACTACACAGCTCAGGGAGAGAGAGAGAGAATCACTACACAGCTCAGGGAGAAAGGGAGAGAATCACTACACAGCTCACGGAGAAAGAGAGAGAATCACTACACAGCTCAGGGAGAGAGAGAGAGAGAATCACTACACAGCTCAGGGAGAGAGAGAGAGAATCACTACACAGCTCAGGGAGAGAGAGAGAGAATCACTACACAGCTCAGGGAGAAAGAGAGAGAATCACTACACAGCTCAGGGAGAGAGAGAGAGAATCACTACACAGCTCAGGGAGAGAGAGAGAGAATCACTACACAGCTCAGGGAGAAAGGGAGAGAATCACTACACAGCTCAGGGAGAAAGGGAGAGAATCACTACACAGCTCAGGGAGAAAGGGAATTTCCACTAGGTCACACATACATTCACATTTAGCAGAATGTGTGGGTTAAGATGGACATCACTTTGGTTCAAACACTTTATTCATGGTTAATGTCAGTATTTAAAACATTTTAAATTTTCAATTTAACATGTCATTTAAGAACAAATTCTTATTTACAATGACAGCCTAGGAACAGTGCCTTGTTCAGGGGCAGAAGGACAGATTTATACCTTGTCAGCTCGGGGATTCGCTCTAGCAACCTTTCGGTTACTAGTCCGACGCTCTAACCACTAGGCTACCTGCTCTAACCACTAGGCTACCTGCTCTAACCACTAGGCTACCTGCTCTAACCACTAGGCTACCTGCTGTAACCACTAGGCTACCTGCTCTAACCACTAGGCTACCTGCTCTAACCACTAGGTTACCTGCTCTAACCACTAGGCTACCTGCTCTAACCACTAGGCTACCTGCTCTAACCACTAGGCTACCTGCTCTAACCACTAGACTACCTGCTCTAACCACTAGGCTACCTGCTGTAACCACTAGGCTACCTGCTCTAACCACTAGGCTACCTGCTCTAACCACTAGGCTACCTGCTCTAACCACTAGGCTACCTGCCTCTAACCACTAGGCCACCTGCTCTAACCACTAGGCTACCTGCGCTAACCACTAGGCTATCTGCTCTAACCACTAGGCTACCTGCCTCTAACCACTAGGCTACCTGCCTCTAACCACTAGGCTACCTGCTCTAACCACTAGGCTACCTGCTCTAACCATTAGGCTACCTGCTCTAACCACTAGGCTACCTGCTCTAACCACTAGGCCACCTGCTCTAACCACTAGGCTACCTGCGCTAACCACTAGGCTACCTGCTCTAACCACTAGGCTACCTGCTCTAACCACTAGGCTACCTGGCTCTAACCACTAGGCTACCTGCCTCTAACCACTAGGCTACCTGCTCTAACCACTAGGCTACCTGCTCTAACCACTAGGCTACCTGCTCTAACCACTAGGCTACCTGCCTCTAACCACTAGGCTACCTGCTCTAACCACTAGGCTACCTGCTCTAACCACTAGGCTACCTGCTCTAACCACGAGGCTACCTGTCTCTAACCACTAGGCTACCTTCTCTAACCACTAGGCTACCTGCTCTAACCACTAGGCTACCAGCTCTAATGTTAGGAATTTTGTTAATAAATAGTTAAAACAAATTCTAGCTTTAGATAAAACTATAACTAATTGAACTCTGCACGCCTGGTGAAAAGAGATTTGTGTTGTGGGTTATAAAGTAAGCAGAAAGGGTCATTAAACTCTGGTTGAACTGACCCAACTTAGCCCTGAGATGTTTAGATAAGGCTGTGGGTAACTTTTTAGGTCTTCCATTATCTTGAGTTGTCTGCTAAAGTGGTAATAAATTATAGTGAGCCTTCAGGATAATTGATTATATTATGTGTCATGTGTGTGTGCTGTGAAGTTGGAATGAACTTTTGAACCTGTTTTCTATTTGTCAGGACAATGAGACTTATTCTGTAACCTATGACGTCATATCTTGTATATAAGCCTGTGTTTATGATCAAATGGGAGCGTGCTCCGAGAATAAACACTATTATCTCATTTTAATAAGACTGTATCCTGTCTATTTTATGTTAATAAGTATCTTACAAATTCTTATAAATAGACAGATTGAATTTAATTAATGAGTATATTAGAGGAATTATTTAATTCCACTAACATCTAACCACGAGGCTACGTGTCTCTAACCACTAGGCTACCTGCTCTAACCACTAGGCTACCTGCTCTAACCACTAGGCTACCTGCTCTAACCACTAGGCTACCTGCTCTAACCACTAGGCTACCTGCTCTAACCACTAGGCTACCTGCTCTAACCACTAGGCTACCTGCTCTAACCACTAGGCTACCTGTCTCTAACCACTAGGCTACCTGCTCTAACCACTAGGCTACCTGCTCTAACCACTA
>NC_092086.1:5107304-5112304 GCF_045679555.1 Salvelinus alpinus | reverse complement strand
ATCAGCCAGGAAGCATAGGAACTGAGAAGTGGTCTGTGGTCACCACCTGCAAAACCACTCCTTTATTGGGGGTGTCTTGCTAATTGCCTATAATTTCCACCTTTTGTCTATTCCATGTGCACAACAGCATGTGAAATTTATTGTCAATCAGTGTTGCTTCCTAAGTGGACAGTTTGATTTCACAGAAGTGTGATTGACTTCGAGTTACATTGTGTTGTTTAAGTGTTCCCTTTATTTTTTTGAGCAGTGTATTTGTAAACATTTCGATAAAACAAAAAATGACATGTGTCAATGACACAAAATCTAAATTTAATTCATTTTTAAATGTCTTCCTGTAAAACAGCAAAATGTGGAAAAAGTCAAGGGGTGTGAATACTTTCTGTCTGCTCCAGAATTATTGGCACCCTTGATAAAGATCAGTGGAAAAGTAGTACAGATAGTGGACAGTTTATTAGGTACACCCGTCCCATTCACCACAATGGATCACTACTACAGACAGGATCACTACTACAGACAGGCATCAAGGCATTCAGTTACTGGTCCATTGGACAGTTTATTAGGTACACCGTCCCATTCACCACAATGGATCACTACTACAGACAGGCATTCAGTTACTGTTCCATCGGACAGTTTATTAGGTACACCGTCCCATTCACAATGGATGGCTCCTACAGACAGGATCACTACTACAGACAGGATCACTACTACAGACAGGATCACTACTACAGGCATCAAGGCATTCAGTTACTGGTCCATCAGACAGTTTATTAGGTACACCGTCCCATTCACAATGGATGGCTCCTACAGACAGGATCACTACTACAGGCATCAAGGCATTCAGTTACTGGTCCATCAGACAGTTTATTATGTACACCGTCCCATTCACAATGGATGGCTCCAACAGACAGGATCACTACTACAGGCATCAAGGCATTCAGTTACTGGTCCATCAGACAGTTTATTAGGTACACCGTCCCATTCACAATGGATGGCTCCTACAGACAGGATCACTACTACAGGCATCAAGGCATTCAGTTACTGGTCCATCAGACAGTTTATTAGGTACACCGTCCCATTCACAATGGATGGCTCCTACAGACAGGATCACTACTACAGGCATCAAGGCATTCAGTTACTGGTCCATCAGACAGTTTATTAGGTACACCGTCCCATTCACAATGGATGGCTCCTACAGACAGGATCGCTACTACAGACAGGATCACTACTACAGACAGGATCACTACTACAGACAGGATCACTACTACAGACAGGCATCAAGGCATTCAGTTACTGGTCCATTGAAGGTTAGAACGGGTAAAAACGAGTGACCTACAGTGGCTCGGAAAGTATTCAGACCCCTTGACTTTTTCCCACATTTTGTTACGTTACAGCCTTACTCTAAAATATATTTTAAAAATTAAATTAAAAAAAAATTATAATTAAATTAAACAACCAATACCCCATAATGACAAAGCGAAAACTGTTTTTTCAAATTTTTTCAAATTTATTGAAAATATAAAACAGAAATAACTTATTTACATAAGTATTCAGACCCTTTGCTATCAGACTGTAAATTGAGCTCAGGTGCTTCCTGTTTCCATTGATCATCCTTGAGATGTTTCTACAACTTGATTGGATTGGTGGTAAATTCAATTGATTGGACATGATTTGGAAAGGCACACCCCTGTTTATATAAGGTCCCACAGTTGACAGTGCATGTCAGAGCAAACCAAACCATGAGGTCGAAGGAATTGTTCGTAGAGCTCAGAGACTGGATTGTGTCGAAGCACAGATCTGGGGAAGGGAACCAAAACATGTCTGCAGCATTGAAGGTCCCCAAGAACACAGTGGCCTCCATCATTCTTAAATGGAAGAAGTTTGGAACCACCAAGACTCTTCTCCCCCGCTCCCTCTCAGTCAGCTGTGTGTCTGCCTGCCTGTGTGTTAGCTGTGTGTGTGTGTGTGTGTGTGTGTGTGTGTGTGTGTGTGTGTGTGTGTGTGTGTGTGTGTGTGTGTGTGTGTGTGTGTGTGTGTGTGGGCCTTGATGGACCTATTTATTTATAGCAGAAGTGTTCCATGGGGAAATAGGATGGAGAGAGACAGAGGGAGGGAGAGAGACGGAGGGATGGAGAGAGAGAGAGGGAGGGATGGAGAGAGAGACGGAGGGATGGAGAGAGAGAGACGGAGGGAGAGGGAGAGAGAGACGGAGGGAGGGAGGGAGAGAGTAGGAGGGATGGAGAGAGACGGAGGGATGGAGAGAGAGAGACGGAGGGATGGAGAGAGAGACGGAGGGAGGGAGAGAGACTGAGGGATGGAGAGAGACGGAGGGATGGAGAGAGAGACGGAGGGAGGGAGAGAGACTGAGGGATGGAGAGAGACTGAGGGATAGAGAGAGACGGAGGGATGGAGAGAGACGGAGGGATGGAGAGAGACGGAGGGATGGAGAGAGACGGAGGGATGGAGAGAGACGGAGGGATGGAGAGAGACGGAGGGATGGAGAGAGACGGAGGGAGGGAGAGAGGGAGGGATAGAGAGACTGAGAGACGGAGGGATAGAGAGAGGGAGGGATGGAGAGAGATGGAGGGATGGAGAGAGGGAGGGATGGAGAGAGGGAGGGAGGGATAGAGAGAGACGGAGGGATAGAGAGAGACGGAGGGATGGAGAGATACTGAGGGATAGAGAGACAAGGTAGAATGGAGAGAGGCGGAGAGAGACTGAGGGAGGGATAAAATGAGGGATAGAGGTTACAGAGCCCTAGGACCAGCTTGCTTAGAAGAGTCCCCTAAGCAAGCTGGTCCTAGGGCTCTGTTCACAAACACAAACACACCCCACAGAGCCACAGGACAACAGCACAATTAGACCCAACCAAATCATGAGAAAACAAAAAGATAATTACTTGACACATTGGAAAGAATTAACAAAAAAACAGAGCAAACTAGAATGCTATTTGGCCCTAAACAGAGAGTACACAGTGGCAGAATACCTGACCACTGTGACTGACCCAAACTTAAGGAAAGCTTTGACTATGTACAGACTCAGTGAGCATAGCCTTGCTATTGAGAAAGGCCGCCGTAGGCAGACATGGCTCTCAAGAGAAGACAGGCTATGTGCTCACTGCCCACAAAATGAGGTGGAAACTGAGCTGCACTTCCTAACCTCCTGCCCAATGTATGACCATATTAGAGAGACATATTTCCCTCAGATTACACAGATCCACAAAGAATTTGAAAACAAATCCAATTTTGATAAACTCCCATATCTACTGGGTGAAATTCCACAGTGTGCCATCACAGCAGCAAGATTTGTGACCTGTTGCCACAAGAAAAGGGCAACCAGTGAAGAACAAACACCATTGTAAATACAACCCATATTTATGCTTATTTATTTTAACTTGTGTGCTTTAACCATTTGTACATTGTTACAACACTGTATATATATAATATGACATTTGTAATGTCTTTCTTGTTTTGAAACTTCTGTATGTGTAATGTTTACTGTTAATTTGTATTGTTTATTTCACTTTTGTGTATTATCTACCTCACTTGCTTTGGCAATGTTAACACATGTTTCCCATGCCAATAAAGCCCCTTGAATTGAATTGAATTGAATTGAGAGAGGGAGGGAGGGATGGAGAGAGAGGGATATGGAGAGAGGGAGGGAGGGATGGAGAGAGGTATAGAGAGAGATAGAGAGGGAGGGATTGAGAGAGAGAGAGGGAGGGATAGAGAGAGAGAGAGAGAGAGAGAGAGGGAGGGATGGAGAGAGAGAGAGAGAGAGAGAGAGAGAGAGAGAGAGAGAGAGAGAGAGAGGGAGGGATGGATGGAGAGAGAGGGATATGGAGAGAGAAAGAGGGATAGAGAGAGGGATATGAGAGAGGGAAGGAGGGATGGAGAGAGGTATAGAGAGAGATAGAGAGGGATGGATAGAGAGAGATAGAGGGGGAGGGATAGAGAGAGAGAGAGAGAGAGAGAGAGGGGGAGGGATGGAGAGAGAGACAGCCTATCTATATAGATGTATCAGAAGGACTGACAGTCTTATAGCCAGGCTATCTATATAGATGTATCAGTAGGACTTACAGTCTTATAGCCAGACTATCTATATAGATGTATCAGTAGGACTGACAGTCTTATAGCCAGACTATCTATATAGATGTATCAGAAGGACTGACAGTCTTATAGCCAGACTATCTATATAGATGTATCAGAAGGACTGACAGTCTTATAGCCAGGCTATCTATATAGATGTATCAGAAGGACTTTTTAAACAGTGGAATAACACTCTACTGCCAGGTGACGGTGTTAAACAGTGGAATAACACTCTACTGCCAGGTGACGATGTTAAACAGTGAAATAACACTCTACTGCCAGGTGACGATGTTAAACAGTGGAATAACACTCTACTGCCAGGGGACGATGTTAAACAGTGAAATAACACTCTACTGCCAGGTGACGGTGTTAAACAGTGGAATAAAACTCTACTGCCAGGTGACGGTGTTAACCAGTGGAATAACATTCTACTGCCAGGTGACGGTGTTAAACAGTGGAATAACACTCTACTGCCAGGTGACGGTGTTAAACAGTGAAATAACACTCTACTGCCAGGTGACGGTGTTAACCAGTGGAATAACACTCTACTGCCAGGTGACGGTGTTAAACAGTGGAATAACACTCTACTGCCAGGTGACGGTGTTAAACAGTGAAATAACACTCTACTGCCAGGTGACGGTGTTAAACAGTGGAATAACACTCTACTGCCAGGTGACGGTGTTAAACAGTGAAATAACACTCTACTGCCAGGTCACGGGGTTAAACAGTGGAATAACACTCTACTGCCAGGTGACGGTGTTAAACAGTGGAATAACACTCTACTGCCAGGTGACGGTGTTAAACAGTGAAATAACACTCTACTGCCAGGTGACGGTGTTAAACAGTGGAATAACACTCTACTGCCAGGTGACAGTGTTAAACAGTGGAATAAAACTCTACTGCCAGGTGGCGGTG
>NC_092086.1:5089804-5102304 GCF_045679555.1 Salvelinus alpinus | reverse complement strand
CAGACTGTGTTTCATCTCTAGTTAGAGCCAGGTGTTGGTTGGGTCCAGACTGTGTTTCATCTCTAGTTAGAACCAGGTGTTGGTTGGGTCCAGACTGTGTTAGAGCCAGGTGTTGGTTGGGTCCAGACTGTGTTTCATCTCTAGTTAGAACCAGGTGTTGGTTGGGTCCAGACTGTGTTAGAGCCAGGTGTTGGTTGGGTCCAGACTGTGTTTCATCTCTAGTTAGAACCAGGTGTTGGTTGGGTCCAGACTGTGTTTCATCTCTAGTTAGAACCAGGTGGTGGTTGGGTCCAGACTGTGTTTGAGCCAGGTGTTGGTTGGGTCCAGACTGTGTTAGAGCCAGGTGTTGGTTGGGTCCAGACTGTGTTTCATCTCTAGTTAGAGCCAGGTGTTGGTTGGGTCTAGACTGTGTTTCATCTCTAGTTAGAACCAGGTGTTGGTTGGGTCCAGACTGTGTTAGAGCCAGGTGTTGGTTGGGTCCAGACTGTGTTTCATCTCTAGTTAGAGCCAGGTGTTGGTTGGGTCTAGACTGTGTTAGAGCCAGGTGTTGGTTGGGTCCAGACTGTGTTCCATCTCTAGTTAGAACCAGGTGTTGGTTGGGTCCAGACTGTGTTAGAACCAGGTGTTGGTTGGGTCCAGACTGTGTTCCATCTCTAGTTAGAACCAGGTGTTGGTTGGGTCCAGACTGTGTTAGAACCAGGTGTTGGTTGGGTCCAGACTGTGTTAGAGCCAGGTGTTGGTTGGGTCCAGACTGTGTTCCATCTCTAGTTAGAACCAGGTGTTGGTTGGGTCCAGACTGTGTTAGAACCAGGTGTTGGTTGGGTCCAGACTGTGTTTCATCTCTAGTTAGAACCAGGTGTTGGTTGGGTCCAGACTGTGTTCCATCTCTAGTTAGAGCCAGGTGTTGGTTGGGTCCAGACTGTGTTTCATCTCTAGTTAGAACCAGGTGTTGGTTGGGTCCAGACTGTGTTTCATCTCTAGTTAGAGCCAGGTGTTGGTTGGGTCCAGACTGTGTTAGAACCAGGTGTTGGTTGGGTCCAGACTGTGTTTCATCTCTAGTTAGAACCAGGTGTTGGTTGGGTCCAGACTGTGTTTCATCTCTAGTTAGAGCCAGGTGTTGGTTGGGTCCAGACTGTGTTAGAACCAGGTGTTGGTTGGGTCCAGACTGTGTTTCATCTCTAGTTAGAGCCAGGTGTTGGTTGGGTCCAGACTGTGTTAGAGTCAGGTGTTGGTTGGGTCCAGACTGTGTTCCATCTCTAGTTAGAGCCAGGTGTTGGTTGGGTCCAGACTGTGTTTCATCTCTAGTTAGAGCCAGGTGTTGGTGGGGTCCAGACTGTGTTAGAGTCAGGTGTTGGTTGGGTCCAGACTGTGTTAGAACCAGGTGTTGGTTGGGTCCAGACTGTGTTCCATCTCTAGTTAGAGCCAGGTGTTGGTTGGGTCCAGACTGTGTTAGAACCAGGTGTTGGTTGGGTCCAGACTGTGTTTCATCTCTAGTTAGAACCAGGTGTTGGTTGGGTCCAGACTGTGTTTCATCTCTAGTTAGAACCAGGTGTTGGTTGGGTCCAGACTGTGTTCCATCTCTAGTTAGAGCCAGGTGTTGGTTGGGTCCAGACTGTGTTTCATCTCTAGTTAGAGTCAGGTGTTGGTTGGGTCCAGACTGTGTTAGAACCAGGTGTTGGTTGGGTCCAGACTGTGTTTCATCTCTAGTTAGAACCAGGTGTTGGTTGGGTCCAGACTGTGTTCCATCTCTAGTTAGAACCAGGTGTTGGTTGGGTCCAGACTGTGTTAGAACCAGGTGTTGGTTGGGTCCAGACTGTGTTTCATCTCTAGTTAGAACCAGGTGTTGGTTGGGTCCAGACTGTGTTCCATCTCTAGTTAGAACCAGGTGTTGGTTGGGTCCAGACTGTGTTAGAACCAGGTGTTGGTTGGGTCCAGACTGTGTTTCATCTCTAGTTAGAACCAGGTGTTGGTTGGGTCCAGACTGTGTTAGAACCAGGTGTTGGTTGGGTCCAGACTGTGTTTCATCTCTAGTTAGAACCAGGTGTTGGTTGGGTCCAGACTGTGTTTCATCTCTAGTTAGAACCAGGTGTTGGTTGGGTCCAGACTGTGTTTCATCTCTAGTTAGAACCAGGTGTTGGTTGGGTCCAGACTGTGTTTCATCTCTAGTTAGAGCCAGGTGTTGGTTGGGTCCAGACTGTGTTTCATCTCTAGTTAGAGCCAGGTGTTGGTTGGGTCCAGACTGTGTTAGAACCAGGTGTTGGTTGGGTCCAGACTGTGTTAGAGCCAGGTGTTGGTTGGGTCCAGACTGTGTTCCATCTCTAGTTAGAACCAGGTGTTGGTTGGGTCCAGACTGTGTTAGAACCAGGTGTTGGTTGGGTCCAGACTGTGTTTCATCTCTAGTTAGAACCAGGTGTTGGTTGGGTCCAGACTGTGTTCCATCTCTAGTTAGAGCCAGGTGTTGGTTGGGTCCAGACTGTGTTTCATCTCTAGTTAGAACCAGGTGTTGGTTGGGTCCAGACTGTGTTTCATCTCTAGTTAGAGCCAGGTGTTGGTTGGGTCCAGACTGTGTTTCATCTCTAGTTAGAGCCAGGTGTTGGTTGGGTCCAGACTGTGTTAGAACCAGGTGTTGGTTGGGTCCAGACTGTGTTTCATCTCTAGTTAGAACCAGGTGTTGGTTGGGTCCAGACTGTGTTTCATCTCTAGTTAGAGCCAGGTGTTGGTTGGGTCCAGACTGTGTTAGAACCAGGTGTTGGTTGGGTCCAGACTGTGTTCCATCTCTAGTTAGAGCCAGGTGTTGGTTGGGTCCAGACTGTGTTAGAACCAGGTGTTGGTTGGGTCCAGACTGTGTTTCATCTCTAGTTAGAGCCAGGTGTTGGTTGGGTCCAGACTGTGTTAGAGTCAGGTGTTGGTTGGGTCCAGACTGTGTTCCATCTCTAGTTAGAGCCAGGTGTTGGTTGGGTCCAGACTGTGTTTCATCTCTAGTTAGAGCCAGGTGTTGGTGGGGTCCAGACTGTGTTAGAGTCAGGTGTTGGTTGGGTCCAGACTGTGTTAGAACCAGGTGTTGGTTGGGTCCAGACTGTGTTCCATCTCTAGTTAGAGCCAGGTGTTGGTTGGGTCCAGACTGTGTTAGAACCAGGTGTTGGTTGGGTCCAGACTGTGTTCCATCTCTAGTTAGAGCCAGGTGTTGGTTGGGTCCAGACTGTGTTTCATCTCTAGTTAGAACCAGGTGTTGGTTGGGTCCAGACTGTGTTCCATCTCTAGTTAGAACCAGGTGTTGGTTGGGTCCAGACTGTGTTTCATCTCTAGTTAGAACCAGGTGTTGGTTGGGTCCAGACTGTGTTTCATCTCTAGTTAGAACCAGGTGTTGGTTGGGTCCAGACTGTGTTCCATCTCTAGTTAGAGCCAGGTGTTGGTTGGGTCCAGACTGTGTTTCATCTCTAGTTAGAGTCAGGTGTTGGTTGGGTCCAGACTGTGTTAGAACCAGGTGTTGGTTGGGTCCAGACTGTGTTTCATCTCTAGTTAGAACCAGGTGTTGGTTGGGTCCAGACTGTGTTCCATCTCTAGTTAGAACCAGGTGTTGGTTGGGTCCAGACTGTGTTAGAACCAGGTGTTGGTTGGGTCCAGACTGTGTTTCATCTCTAGTTAGAACCAGGTGTTGGTTGGGTCCAGACTGTGTTCCATCTCTAGTTAGAGCCAGGTGTTGGTTGGGTCCAGACTGTGTTTCATCTCTAGTTAGAACCAGGTGTTGGTTGGGTCCAGACTGTGTTTCATCTCTAGTTAGAGCCAGGTGTTGGTTGGGTCCAGACTGTGTTTCATCTCTAGTTAGAGCCAGGTGTTGGTTGGGTCCAGACTGTGTTAGAACCAGGTGTTGGTTGGGTCCAGACTGTGTTTCATCTCTAGTTAGAACCAGGTGTTGGTTGGGTCCAGACTGTGTTTCATCTCTAGTTAGAGCCAGGTGTTGGTTGGGTCCAGACTGTGTTAGAACCAGGTGTTGGTTGGGTCCAGACTGTGTTCCATCTCTAGTTAGAGCCAGGTGTTGGTTGGGTCCAGACTGTGTTAGAACCAGGTGTTGGTTGGGTCCAGACTGTGTTTCATCTCTAGTTAGAGCCAGGTGTTGGTTGGGTCCAGACTGTGTTAGAGCCAGGTGTTGGTTGGGTCCAGACTGTGTTTCATCTCTAGTTAGAGCCAGGTGTTGGTTGGGTCCAGACTGTGTTTCATCTCTAGTTAGAACCAGGTGTTGGTTGGGTCCAGACTGTGTTAGAACCAGGTGTTGGTTGGGTCCAGACTGTGTTTCATCTCTAGTTAGAACCAGGTGTTGGTTGGGTCCAGACTGTGTTTCATCTCTAGTTAGAACCAGGTGTTGGTTGGGTCCAGACTGTGTTTCATCTCTAGTTAGAACCAGGTGTTGGTTGGGTCCAGACTGTGTTTCATCTCTAGTTAGAACCAGGTGTTGGTTGGGTCCAGACTGTGTTTCATCTCTAGTTAGAGCCAGGTGTTGGTTGGGTCCAGACTGTGTTTCATCTCTAGTTAGAGCCAGGTGTTGGTTGGGTCCAGACTCTCTGAGACCACCTGATAGTATATAATATTAGTTTCCAGACTCTCAGAGCTTTACTCTGGAGAGAAAGACACACGCTTCATGTCAGAGAGTGTGATGGAATGAGACTATCTAACAGTGTTGTTGCTTTTCAAATACCTTAACACAACAGGGTACTTCCTGGTTACCTAGCAACAGGGATATAGAGCCCTCACAGGGAGGGGATCCTTGGTCTCTCTCTCTCTCTCTCTCTCTCTCTCTCTCTCTCTCTCTCTCTCAATTCAATTCAATTCAATTCAATTCAAGGGGCTTTATTGGCATGGGAAACATGTGTTAACATTGCCAAAGCAAGTGAGGTAGATAATATACAAAAGTGAAATAAACAATAAAAATTAACAGTAAACATTACACATACAGAAGTTTCAAAACAATAAAGACATGACAAATGTCATATTATATATATACAGTGTTGTAACAATGTACAAATGGTTAAAGCACACAAGTTAAAATAAATAAACATAAATATGGGTTGTATTTACAATGGTGTTTGTTCTTCACTGGTTGCCCTTTTCTTGTGGCAACAGGTCACACATCTTGCTGCTGTGATGGCACACTGTGGAATTTCACCCAGTAGATATGGGAGTTTATCAAAATTGGATTTGTTTTCGAATTCTTTGTGGATCTGTGTAATATGAGGGAAATATGTCTCTCTAATATGGTCATACATTGGGCAGGAGGTTAGGAAGTGCAGCTCAGTTTCCACCTCATTTTGTGGACAGTGAGCACATAGCCTGTCTTCTCTTGAGAGCCATGTCTGCCTACGGCGGCCTTTCTCAATAGCAAGGCTATGCTCACTGAGTCTGTACATAGTCAAAGCTTTCCTTAAGTTTGGGTCAGTCACAGTGGTCAGGTATTCTGCCACTGTATACTCTCTGTTTAGGGCCAAATAGCATTCTAGTTTGCTCTGTTTTTTTGTTAATTCTTTCCAATGTGTCAAGTAATTATCTTTTTGTTTTCTCATGATTTGGTTGGGTCTAATTGTGCTGTTGTCCTGGGGCTCTGTGGGGTATGTCTGTGTTTGTGAACAGAGCCCTAGGACCAGCTTGCTTAGGGGACTCTTCTCCAGGTTCATCTCTCTGTAGATGATGGCTTTGTTATGGAAGGTTTGGTAATCGCTTCCTTTTAGGTGGTTGTAGAATTTAACGGCTCTTTTCTGGATTTTGATAATTAGTGGGTATCGGCCTAATTCTGCTCTGCATGCATTATTTGGTGTTCTACGTTGTACACGGAGGATATTTTTGCAGAATTCTGCATGCAGTCTCAATTTGGTGTTTGTCCCATTTTGTGAAATCTTGGTTGGTGAGCGGACCCCAGACCTCACAACCATAAAGGGCAATGGGCTCTATGACTGATTCAAGTATTTTTAGCCAGATCCTAATTGGTATGTTGAAATTTATGTTCCTTTTGATGGCATAGAATGCCCTTCTTGCCTTGTCTCTCAGATCGTTCACAGCTCTGTGGAAGCTACCTGTGGTGCTGATGTTTAGGCCGAGGTATGTATAGTTTTTTGTGTGCTCTAGGGCAACGGTGTCTAGATGGAATTTGTGGTCCTGGCGACTGGACCTTTTTTGGAACACCATTATTTTGGTCTTACTGAGATTTACTGTCAGGGCCCAGGTCTGACAGAATCTGTGCAGAAGATCTAGGTGCTGCTGTAGGCCCTCCTTGGTTGGTGACAGAAGCACCAGATCATCAGCAAACAGTAGACATTTGACTTCGGATTCTAGTAGGGTGAGACCGGGTGCTGCAGACTGTTCTAGTGCCCGCGCCAATTCGTTGATATATATGTTGAAGAGGGTGGGGCTTAAGCTGCATCCCTGTCTCACCCCACGACCCTGTGTGAAGAAATGTGTGTGTTTTTTGCCAATTTTAACCGCACACTTGTTGTTTGTGTACATGGATTTTATGATGTCGTATGTTTTACCCCCAACACCACTTTCCATCAATTTGTATAGCAGACCCTCATGCCAAATTGAGTCGAAGGCTTTTTTGAAATCAACAAAGCATGAGAAGACTTTGCCTTTGTTTTGGTTTGTTTGGTTGTCAATTAGGGTGTGTAGGGTGAATACATGGTCTGTTGTACGGTAATTTGGTAAAAAGCCAATTTGACATTTGCTCAGTACATTGTTTTCATTGAGGAAATGTACGAGTCTGCTGTTAATGATAATGCAGAGTATTTTCCCAAGGTTACTGTTGACGCATATTCCACGGTAGTTATTGGGGTCAAATTTGTCTCCACTTTTGTGGATTGGGGTGATCAGTCCTTGGTTCCAAATATTGGGGAAGATGCCAGAGCTAAGGACGATGTTAAAGAGTTTTAATATAGCCAATTGGAATTTGTTGTCTGTATATTTGATCATTTCATTAAGGATACCATCAACACCACAGGCCTTTTTGGGTTGGAGGGTTTTTATTTTGTCCTGTAACTCATTCAAGGTAATTGGAGAATCCAGTGGGTTCTGGTAGTCTTTAATGGTTGATTCTAGGATTTGTATTTGATCATGTATATGTTTTTGCTCTTTATTCTTTGTTATAGAGCCAAAAAGATTGGAGAAGTGGTTTACCCATACATCTCCATTTTGGATAGATAATTCTTCGTGTTGTTGTTTGTTTAGTGTTTTCCAATTTTCCCAGAATTGGTTAGAGTCTATGGATTCTTCAATTACATTGAGCTGATTTCTGACGTGCTGTTCCTTCTTTTTCCGTAGTGTATTTCTGTATTGTTTTAGTGATTCGCCATAGTGAAGGCGTAGACTCAGGTTTTCCGGGTCTCTATGTTTTTGGTTGGACAGGTTTCTCAATTTATTTCTTAGATTTTTGCATTCTTTATCAAACCATTTGTCATTGTTGTTCATTTTCTTCGGTTTTCTATTTGAGATTTTTAGATTTGATAGGGAAGCTGAGAGGTCAAAAATACTGTTAAGATTTTCTACTGCCAAGTTTACACCTTCACTATTGCAGTGGAACGTTTTACCCAGGAAGTTGTCTAAAAGGGATTGAATTTGCTGTTGCCTAATTGTTTTTTGGTAGGTTTCCAAACTGCATTCCTTCCATCTATAGCATTTCTTAATGTTACTCAGTTCCTTTGGCTTTGATGCCTCATGATTGAGTATTGCTCTGTTCAAGTAGACTGTGATTTTGCTGTGGTCTGATAGGGGTGTCAGTGGGCTGACTGTGAACGCTCTGAGAGACTCTGGGTTGAGGTCAGTGATAAAGTAGTCTACAGTGCTACTGCCAAGAGATGAGCTATAGGTGTACCTACCATAGGAGTCCCCTCAAAGCCTACCATTGACTATGTACATACCCAGCGTGCGACAGAGCTGCAGGAGTTGTGACCCGTTTTTGTTGGTTATGTGGTCTCTCTCTCTCTCTCTCTCTCTCTCTCTGTCTCTCTCTCTCTCTCTCTCTCTCTCTCTCTCTCTCTGTCTCTCTCTCTGTCTCTCTCTCTATGTCTCTCTCTCTCTCTCTCTCTCTCTTTCTCCCTTTCTCTCTCTCTCTCTCTCTCTCTCTCTCTCTCTCTCTCTCTCTCTCTCTCTCTCTGTCTCTATCTCTGTCTCTGTCTCTCTCTGTCTCTCTCTGTCTCTCTCTCTCTCTCTCTCTCTCTCTCTCTCTCTCTCTCTCTCTCTCTGTCTCTCTCTCTCTCTCTCTCTCTCTGTCTCTCTCTCTGTCTCTCTCTCTATGTCTCTCTCTCTCTCTCTCTCTCTTTCTCCCTGTCTCTCTCTCTCTCTCTCTCTCTCTCTCTCTCTCTCTCTCTCTCTCTCTCTCTCTCTCTCTCTCTCTCTCTCTCTCTCTCTCTCTCTCTGTCTCTATCTCTGTCTCTGTCTCTCTCTGTCTCTCTCTGTCTCTCTCTCTCTCTCTCTCTCTCTCTCTCTCTCTCTCTCTCTCTCTGTCTCTTTCTCTCTCTCTGTCTCTCTGTCTCTCTCTCTCTCTGTCTCTCTCTCTGTCTCTCTCTCCTCTCTCTCTCTCTCTCTCTCCCATGCTCTCTGGCCCTTCTGGTTGTGTTTGCGGGGGTGGAGACAGGGAGGGGTGGAGGTTGAGATAGAGGTAGGGATGGAAGAGTGTAGTTATAGTGCTGTAAGGCTACAGGTCATGTTATGAAGGTGGGTGGTTAGTAGCTATAAGAGGCTGCTGAGAGCCAAGAGAAGCCCAGCTAACAGCACTCTTCACTGGGACACACACTCATCAAAACAGCCCCCCTCCATGGAGCTAGTTAGCTCATCTCTCTCTCTATATATATACACAGGGCATACTGGAAGTATTCAGAGCCCTTGACTTTCTCCACATTTTTGTTACGTTAGAGCCTCCCTCCACCTCCACCTCTCTCCTTCCATCCCTCTCTCTCTCTCCATCTCTCTTTCTCTCTTTCTCTCTCCCTCTTTCTCTCTCTCTCTCCCTCCATCTCTCTCGCCATCTCTCTCTTTCTTTCTCTCTATCTCTCCCTCCAGCTACCTCTCTCTCCATCTCTCTCTCTCTCTCTCTCGCTTCCTCCATCTCTCTCTTTCTCTCTCCCTCTTTCTCTCTCTCTCTCCCTCCATCTCTCTCTCTCCATCTCTCTCTTTCTCTCCATCTCTCTTTCTCTCCATCTCTCTCTCTCTCCATCTCTCTCTATCTCTCTTTCTCTCTATCTCTCTCCATCTCTCTCTCCATCTCTCTCTATCTCTCTTTCTCTCTATCTCTCTCCATCTCTCTCTCTCTCTATACCTCTCTCCATCTCTCTCTCTCAATTCAATTCAATTTAAGGGGCTTTATTGGCATGGGAAACATATGTTAACATTGCCAAAGCAAGTGAAGCAGATACTATACAAAATAATTTTTACAAATTAAATAATTAACAGTAAATAATTAAAATGTAACCTTTTATTTAACTAGGCAAGTCAGTATTTAACTAGGCAAGTTCTTATTTACAATGACGGCCAAACCCCGGACGAAGCTGGGCCAATTGTGCGCCGGCCCTAAGGGACTCCCAATCACGGCCAGATGTGAAACAGCCTGGAATCGAACCAGGGACTGTAGTGACGCCTCTTGCACTGAGATGCAGAAAATGCCTTCTGGAACATGTGAACTTTCATATGCCTTAATAACACACTTGTATGCCATCTATAAATACGAAAAACATTTAAAAAAATTACGAGCCTAGGAAAACATGAGCAACCTTCCCGCTAGCCATGATTGGCTGAGATAATGAGTAGGCAGGACATGCCGTTAGAGATGAGTTTGGATTGGGTCTGCCGTATAACACGCTTCTGTCTATTTGAGCCGGTCAGTTTGTCTCAGGAATCCTTTCTGCTTAAATAGTTGTTTTATTATTGTGTAGAGTACGATAGCTAAGAGTATACGATAGCTAAGAGTATGATAGCTAAGAGTACGATAGCTAAGGGTACGATAGCTAAGAGTACGATAGCTAAGAGTATACGATAGCTAAGAGTATGATAGCTAAGAGTACGATAGCTAAGAGTACGATAGCTAAGAGTATACGATAGCTAAGAGTATGATAGCTAAGAGTACGATAGCTAAGAGTACGATAGCTAAGAGTACGATAGCTAAGAGTACGATAGCTAAGAGTACGATAGCTAAGAGTATACGATAGCTAAGAGTATGATAGCTAAGAGTACGATAGCTAAGAGTACGATAGCTAAGAGTACGATAGCTAAGAGTATACGATAGCTAAGAGTATGATAGCTAAGAGTACGATAGCTAAGAGTACGATAGCTAAGAGTACGATAGCTAAGAGTACGATAGCTAAGAGTACGATAGCTAAGAGTACGATAGCTAAGAGTACGATAGCTAAGAGTACGATAGCTAAGAGTACGATAGCTAAGAGTACGATAGCTAAGAGTACGATAGCTAAGTGTACGATAGCTAAGAGTACGATAGCTAAGAGTACGATAGCTAAGAGTACGATAGCTAAGAGTACGATAGCTAAGAGTGCGATAGCTAAGAGTACGATAGCTAAGAGTACGATAGCTAAGAGTACGATAGCTAAGAGTGCGATAGCTAAGAGTGCGATAGCTAAGAGTACGATAGCTAAGGGTACGATAGCTAAGGGTACGATAGCTAAGGGTACGATAGCTAAGAGTACGATAGCTAAGAGTACGATAGCTAAGAGTACGATAGCTAAGGGTACGATAGCTAAGAGTACGATAGCTAAGAGTGCGATAGCTAAGAGTACGATAGCTAAGAGTACGATAGCTAAGAGTACGATAGCTAACAGTACGATAGCTAAGAGTACGATAGCTAAGAGTATGAAGGCTAAGAGTGTGATAGCAATGTATATACGACGCGTAAGATAGTCTAGCTAGCTACCTTTTCAGATTTTACACGTTTCTAATTTTGACAGAAAGAGCCGTTTGTTTAGCTAGCTATAGCCCCTATGTTAGCTAGGCTAACATTGGACCTGGTTGGTTAGCTACCGACAGATTCATGCAAGGTAGTAACATCATGAGTTGGGATTATGGTTCATTGTTTACCTAGCTAGCTAGCTAACTACACGTCTTAACAAAAGACTCCACTGTGTAACCATTTCGGGTGAGTGTGCCAGAGAGCGCAGAATAACTGATGAATTCACGAACTATGGCCGGTGTCCGTAAACTCATCGGCCAGAGCGTCCGGTGTGCGCTCTGCACGCGAAATGTTCTGAATTTACGAATGGACAACTCTGACCCTTCCTGGTATCTCTACATCCTGGGTATTTATACTCTGAATGTAGGGAGGTGGTTGTTGACTCTGACCCTTCCTGCTCTCTCCATCCTGGGTATTTCTACTCTGAATGTAGGGAGGTGGTTGTTGACTCTGATCCTTCCTGTTCTCTACATCCTGGGTATTTCTACACCGAATGTAGGGAGGTGGTTGTTGACTCTGATCCTTCCTGCTCTCTCCATCCTGGGTATTTCTACTCTGAATGTAGGGAGGTGGTTGTTGACTCTGATCCTTCCTGTTCTCTCCATCCTGGGTATTTCTACTCTGAATGTAGGGAGGTGGTTGTTGACTCTGATCCTTCCTGTTCTCTCCATCCTGGGTATTTATACTCTGAATGTAGGGAGGTGGTTGTTGACTCTGACCCTGTTCTCTCCATCCTGGGTATTTCTACTCTGAATGTAGGGAGGTGGTTGTTGACTCTGACCCTGTTCTCTCCATCCTGGGTATTTCTACTCTGAATGTAGGGAGGTGGTTGTTGACTCTGACCCTGTTCTCTCCATCCTGGGTATTTCTACTCTGAATGTAGGGAGGTGGTTGTTGACTCTGATCCTTCCTGTTCTCTACATCCTGGGTATTTCTACTCTGAATGTAGGGAGGTGGTTGTTGACTCTGACCCTTCCTGGTATCTCTCCATCCTGGGTTTTTCTACTCTGAATGTAGGGAGGTGGTTGTTGACTCTGACCCTTCCTGCTCTCTCCATCCTGGGTATTTCTACTCTGAATGTAGGGAGGTGGTTGTTGACTCTGATCCTTCCTGTTCTCTCCATCCTGGGTATTTCTACTCTGAATGTAGGGAGGTGGTTGTTGACTCTGACCCTTCCTGGTATCTCTCCATCCTGGGTATTTCTACTCTGAATGTAGGGAGCTGGTTGTTGACTCTGATCCTTCCTGTTCTCTACATCCTGGGTATTTCTACGCTGAATGTAGGGAGGTGGTTGTTGACTCTGATCCTTCCTGTTTTCTCCATCCTGGGTATTTCTACTCTGAATGTAGGGAGGTGGTTGTTGACTCTGACCCTTCCTGGTATCTCTCCATCCTGGGTATTTCTACTCTGAATGTAGGGAGCTGGTTGTTGACTCTGATCCTTCCTGCTCTCTCCATCCTGGGTATTTCTACTCTGAATGTAGGGAGCTGGTTGTTGACTCTGATCCTTCCTGTTCTCTCCATCCTGGGTATTTCTACTCTGAATGTAGGGAGGTGGTTGTTGACTC
>NC_092086.1:5082304-5087304 GCF_045679555.1 Salvelinus alpinus | reverse complement strand
TGTGAACAGAGCCCTAGGACCAGCTTGCTTAGGGGACTCTTCTCCAGGTTCATCTCTCTGTAGGTGATGGCTTTGTTATGGAAGGTTTGGGAATCGCTTCCTTTTAGGTGGTTGTAGAATTTAACGTCTCTTTTCTGGATTTTGATAATTAGTGGGTATCGGCCTAATTCTGCTCTGCATGCATTATTTGGTGTTCTACGTTGTACACGGAGGATATTTTTGCAGAATTCTGCATGCAGAGTCTCAATTTGGTGTTTGTCCCATTTTGTGAAATCTTGGTTGGTGAGCGGACCCCAGACCTCACAACCATAAAGGGCAATGGGCTCTATGACTGATTCAAGTATTTTTAGCCAGATCCTAATTGGTATGTTGAAATTTATGTTCCTTTTGATGGCATAGAATGCCCTTCTTGCCTTGTCTCTCAGATCGTTCACAGCTCTGTGGAAGCTACCTGTGGTGCTGATGTTTAGGCCGAGGTATGTATAGTTTTTTGTGTGCTCTAGGGCAACGGTGTCTAGATGGAATTTGTGGTCCTGGCGACTGGACCTTTTTTGGAACACCATTATTTTGGTCTTACTGAGATTTACTGTCAGGGCCCAGGTCTGACAGAATCTGTGCAGAAGATCTAGGTGCTGCTGTAGGCCCTCCTTGGTTGGTGACAGAAGCACCAGATCATCAGCAAACAGTAGACATTTGACTTCAGATTCTAGCAGGGTGAGGCCGGGTGCTGCAGACTGTTCTAGTGCCCTCACCAATTCTCTCCCGACCTATCCCTCTCTCCCTCCTTCTGTCTCAATCTATTCAGTGAATTGTCTCTCTTGTTCTCCCTCTCTTTCTCTCTCTCCTCCTCTTCCTCTCTCCCTCCTTCTGTCTCAATCTATTCAGTGAATTATTTATCTTGTTCTCCCTCTCTTTCTCTCTCTCCTCCTCTTCCTCTCTCCCTCCTCCTGTCTCAATCTATTCAGTGGATTGTTTCTCCCTCTCTTTCTCTCTCTACGCCTCTTCCTCTCTCCCTCCTTCTGGGTCAGTAGATAAAGGGCCTCATCTGACTCTGGGTCAGTAGATAAAGGGCCTACTGACCCAGAGTCAGATGAGGTCCTTTATCTACTGACCCAGAGTCAGATGAGGTCCTTTATCTACTGACCCAGAGTCAGATGAGGTCCTTTATCTACTGACCCAGAGTCAGATGAGGTCCTTTATCTACTGACCCAGAGTCAGATGAGGTCCTTTATCTACTGACCCAGAGTCAGATAGACTCATTGATACCCTTTTTATATCTCCCCGTGCAGTTTGAAGGAAGTTAGCGTAATTGCTAACTAGGGTTAGCATAATGACTGTAGGTCTATGGTACAGCAGATGCTAGCAGATAAGGGGAAAAGTTGTCCCACTGAATGTATTCACATGAAATGTGTCTTAACCCCTCTGAATCAGAGAGATGGGGGGAGGGGGGTTGGGGGGGGGGGGGCTGCCTTAATCGACATCCACGTCTTCGGCCGCCCGGGGAACAGGGGGTTAACTGCCTTGTTCAGGGGGCAGAACGACAGATTTTTACCTTGTCAGCTCGGGGATTCGATCCAGCAACCTTCTGGTTACTGGCCCAACGCTCTAACCACTAGGGTACCTGCCGCCTCTACACTCTAACCACTAGGCTACCTGTCGCCTCTACACTCTAACCACTAGGGTACCTGCCGCCTCTACACTCTAACCACTAGGCTACCTGTCGCCTCTACACTCTAACCACTAGGGTACCTGCCGCCTCTACACTCTAACCACTAGGCTACCTGCCGCCTCTACACTCTAACCGCTAGGGTACCTGCCGCCTCTACACTCTAACCACTAGGCTCCCTGCCGCCCCTACACTCTAACCACTAGGCTACCTGCCGCCTCTACACTCTAACCGCTAGTCTACCTGCCGCCCCTACACTCTAACCACTAGGCTACCTGCCGCCTCTACACTCAAACCACTAGGCTACCTACCGCTTCTACACTCTAACCGCTAGTCTACCTGCCGCCCCTACACTCTAACCGCTAGTCTACCTGCCGCCCCTACACTCAAACCACTAGGCTACCTGCCGCCCCTACACTCTAACCACTAGGCTACCTGCCGCCCCTACACTCTAACCACTAGGCTACCTGCCGCCTCTACACTCTAACCACTAGGCTACCTGCCGCCCCTACACTCTAACCACTAGGCTACCTGCCGCCCCTACACTCTAACCACTAGACTACCTGCCACCCCTACACTCTAACCACTAGGCTACCTGCCGCCTCTACACTCTAACCACTAGGCTACCTGCCACCCCTACACTCTAACCACTAGACTACCTGCCGCCCCTACACTCTAACCAATAGACTACCTGCCGCCCCTACACTCTAACCACTAGGCTACCTGCCCCCCCTACACTCTAACCACTAGGCTACCTGCCGCCCCTACACTCTAACCACTAGGCTACCTGCCGCCCCTACACTCTAACCACTAGGCTACCTGCCGCCCCTACACTCTAACCACTAGTCTACCTGCCGCCCCTACACTCTAACCACTAGACTACCTGCCGTCCCTACACTCTAACCACTAGGCTACCTGCCGTCCCTACACTCTAACCAATAGGCTACCTGCCGCCCCTACACTCTAACCACTAGGCTACCTGCCGCCCCTACACTCTAACCGCTAGTCTACCTGCCGCCCCTACACTCTAACCAATAGGCTACCTGCCGCCCCTACACTCTAACCTCTAGACTACCTGCTGCCCCTACACTCTAACCACTAGGCTACCTGCCGTCCCTACACTCTAACCAATAGGCTACCTGCCGCCCCTACACTCTAACCACTAGGCTACCTGCCGCCCCTACACTCTAACCACTAGGCTACCTGCCGCCCCTACACTCTAACCACTAGGCTACCTGCTCTAACCACTAGGCTACCTGCTCTAACCACTAGGCTACCTGTCTCTAACCACTAGGCTACCTGTCTCTAACCACTAGGCTACCTGTCTCTAACCACTAGGCTACCTGTCTCTAACCACTAGGCTACCTGCCTCTAACCACTAGGCTACCCTGCTCTAACCACTAGGCTACCTGCTCTAAACACTAGGCTACCTGCTCTAACCACTAGACTACCTGTCTCTAACCACTAGGCTACCTGTCTCTAACCACTAGGCTACCTGCTCTAACCACTAGGCTACCTGTCTCTGACCACTAGGCTACCTGCCGCCCCCCCATAGACTTCCTGTTATTGCCCTGATGCTAGTTAGTATTGGGCTTAGCGAATCCACCTCTAACTTCCTTAGTACCGGACACAGAGACGTACAACTGGTGTCCGTGACTTCCTCTGACTCGGGGGAAGTTGATTATATCCCTTTAAGGTTTAAACGTCTCTGTGTGACTGTCAGGTTTGTGAATGTAGTCGAGGTGATGTCCCAGATTCAGACACTGTCAGATTCACTGGCCTGGTTCTGTATCCTCACACACTGGCCTGGTTCTGTATCCTCACACACTGGCCTGGTTCTGTATCCTCACACACTGGCCTGGTTCTGTATCCTCACACACTGGCCTGGTTCTGTATCCTCACACACTGGCCTGGTTCTGTATCCTCACACACTGGCCTGGTTCTGTATCCTCACACACTGGCCTGGTTCTGTATCCTCACACACTGGCCTGGTTCTGTATCCTCACACACTGGCCTGGTTCTGTATCCTCACACACTGGTCCGGTTCTGTATTCTCACACACTGGCCTGGTTCTGTATCCTCACACACTGGCCTGGTTCTGTATCCTCACACACTGGCCTGGTTCTGTATCCTCACACACTGGCCTGGTTCTGTATCCTCACACACTGGCCTGGTTCTGTATTCTCACACACTGGCCTGGTTCTGTATCCTCCTGGTTCTGTATTCTCACACACTGGCCTGGTTCTGTATCCTCACACACTGGCCTGGTTCTGTATCCTCACACACTGGCCTGGTTCTGTATCCTCACACACTGGCCTGGTTCTGTATCCTCCTGGTTCTGTATCCTCCTGGTTCTGTATCCTCACACACTGGCCTGGTTCTGTATCCTCACACACTGGCCTGGTTCTGTATCCTCACACACTGGTCCGGTTCTGTATCCTCACACACTGGCCGGGTTCTGTATCCTCCTGGTTCTGTATCCTCCTGGTTCTGTATCCTCACACACTGGCCTGGTTCTGTATCCTCACACACTGGCCTGGTTCTGTATCCTCCTGGTTCTGTATCCTCACACACTGGTCTGGTTCTGTATCCTCCTGGTTCTGTATCCTCACACACTGGCCTGGTTCTGTATCCTCACACACTGGCCCGGTTCTGTATCCTCACACACTGGTCTGGTTCTGTATCCTCACACACTGGTCCGGTTCTGTATCCCCACACACTGGTCTGGTTCTGTATCCTCCTGGTTCTGTATCCTCACACACTGGCCTGGTTCTGTATCCTCACACACTGGCCCGGTTCTGTATCCTCACACACTGGTCCGGTTCTGTATCCTCACACACTGGCCCGGTTCTGTATCCTCACACACTGGCCTGGTTCTGTATCCTCACACACTGGCCTGGTTCTGTATCCTCCTGGTTCTGTATCCTCACACACTGGTCTGGTTCTGTATCCTCACACACTGGCCTGGTTCTGTATCCTCACACACTGGCCTGGTTCTGTATCCTCACACACTGGCCTGGTTCTGTATCCTCACATACTGGCCTGGTTCTGTATCCTCACACACTGACCTGGTTCTGTATCCTCACACACTGGCCTGGTTCTGTATCCTCACACACTGGCCTGGTTCTGTATCCTCACACACTGGCCTGGTTCTGTATCCTCACACACTGGTCTGGTTCTGTATCCTCACACACTGGCCTGGTTCTGTATCCCCACACACTGGTCTGGTTCTGTATCCTCCTGGTTCTGTATCCTCACACACTGGCCTGGTTCTGTATCCTCACACACTGGCCCGGTTCTGTATCCTCACACACTGGTCCGGTTCTGTATCCTC
>NC_092086.1:5057304-5067304 GCF_045679555.1 Salvelinus alpinus | reverse complement strand
AGGAAGGAAGGGAGATGTGTTGAGCAGGGAAGGAAGGAAGGAAGGAAGGTAGATGTGTTGAACAGGGAAGGAAGGTGGATGTGTTGAGCAGGGAAGGAAGGAAGGTAGATGTGTTGAGCAGGGAAGGAAGGATGGTAGATGTGTTGAGCAGGAAGGAAGGAAGGAAGTTAGATGTGTTGAGCAGGGAAGGAAGGAAGGTAGATGTGTTGAACAGGGAAGGAAGGAAGGAAGGAAGGAAGGAAGGAAGGAAGGAAGGAAGGAAGGGAGATGTGTTGAGCAGGGAAGGAAGGAAGGAAGGAAGGTAGATGTGTTGAGCAGGGAAGGAAGGTAGATGTGTTGAGCAGGGAAGGAAGGCCCTAACCTAAGAATGCTGCTATAGGATCAGATCATCAGACTGTGTAGTGTGTCTCCATCTAGTGGTTGAAATATAACACTGCAGGTCAGACTAAGATGTAAATCGCATCACATTGTTATTGGTCAGATACACGTGATTAGCAGATGTTATTGGTCACATACACGTGTTTAACAGATGTTATTGGTCACATACACGTGATTAGCAGATGTTATTGGGGGTGTAGTGAAATGCTTGTGTTTCTAGCTCCAACAGTGGAGTAATATCTAACAGGTAATATCTAACCATTTCACAACATATACACAATACACACAAATCTCAAGTAAAGTAATGGAATTAAGAATATATAAATATTTGGACGAGCAATGTCAGAGCGGCTAAGATACAGTAGAATAGTATAGAATACAGTATATACATATGAGATGAGTAATGTGAGATATGTAAACATTATTAAAGTGACTAGTGTTCCATTATTAAAGTGGCCAGTGATTTCAAGTCTATGTACAGTATATAGGCAGCAGCCTCTCTGTGTTAGTGATGGCTATTTAACAGTCTGATGGCCTTGAGATAGAAGCTGTTTTTCAGTCTCTCGGTCCCTGCTTTGATGCACCTGTACTGACCTCGCCTTCTGGATGATAGCGGGGTGAACAGGCAGTGGCTCGGGTGGTTGTTGTCCTCGATGATCTTTATGGCCTTCCTGTGACATCGGGTGGTGTAGGTGTCCTGGAGGGCAGGTAGTTTGCCCCCGGTGATGCGTTGGGCAGACCTCACTACCCTCTGGAGAGCCTTACGGTTGTGGACGGAACAGTTGTCGTACCAGGCGGTGATACAGCCCGTACAGAATGCTCTCGATGGTGCACCCATCTGATATTTAGTGCCCGGGACGATACCAGTATCGCAATACTTGCTAGTATCGTGGCAAGGAATCAAAACACGAAGCGTATTTAACTTCTTTAAGGAAAACAGCCCTAATATTGCAAACAGACATTATATTTTCACCCAGGATCACTTTGATTTATTTGTTGAGTTTTGAGTTCGAAAGAAAAGGCATTTCACTGTACTTGTGCATTTGACATTAAAACTTGAATCTAGAAATGACCGTGTTCTGTCCACAGGGGGGCAGTGTTGTACCATCATCAGCTTGTTTTAACATAGCAGAACAAGTACAGATGCAGGAGCTTTATTTGAGCCAGTTTCCTACAGCAAGGAAAATAATCCTGCAGAAAAAGGAAATGGGAATTATTATTTGGATTGAATATAATTTACATTTTTGTTTTTATGTGGATTGAATATAATTTACTTTTTTTTTTTATAGGGGTTGATACAGGGGAACATCAAGTCTGAAATCCCACACTTCAGAAGCCTTTTGTAATAAAACCACACCACACGTGTTTAAAATGTCCTCCAGATCTCCTGCAAACAGGGCGATCAAATTAAAATACTACACCTGTAATAATGCTGCCTGTTAGAATATCCGGTCGTATAAATCTCTTTCTGTTGGATAAAGAACCCGGGTCATATTCACTTGACACCTGAAACTGAAGTACCACTGGACCCAAACTGGGATCGGTGACCTGCACTTTTCCAATAACAAACTCTTGTTTATGTTGTATAAACATTTAGCTACGGTGTGCACTAATGAATACATCCCCAGTTGCCCTTATAGGGAATAAGGGGACGTTTTGGGACTCATTTTGATGTGGGTGTTGATTTAGTAAAAGATGGTCCGTTGTAGTAACACAGTAACATCTGGTCCCATAATGCAGTGTGTGGGGGGGGGGGGTTGATAACGTGTGTGTGTGTGTGTGTGTGTGTGTGTGTGTGTGTGTGTGTGTGTGTGTGTGTGTGTGTGTGTGTGTGTGTGTGTGTGTGTGTGTGTGTGTGTGTGTGTGTGTGTGTGTGTGTGTGTGTGTGGGGTCCATTTAGTGTTGTGCCTGTTCTACTGTGGTACTCTCAGTCTGCAGTACTGACACGTTATAAACACACTGACACACACACACTGACACACACACACGCTGACACACACACACACACACACACACACACACACACACACACACACACACACACACACACACACACACACACACACACACACACACAGTGACACATGATCAACATTCATTATTAACATAGAGTTGCTAGTCCTACGCTAATGCTAACATAAGTGCTTTCTCTCCCTCTGTGTGCGTGTGTGTGTCTGTCTGTCTGTGTGTGTCTGTCTGTGTGTCTGTCTGTGTCTGTCTGTCTGTCTGTCTGTCTGTCTGTCTGTCTGTCTGTCTGTCTGTCTGTCTGTCCGTCTGTCATCCCAACATGTGTCAAGCTGACCACCATTGTCCCCCTGTACCCAAGAGCTACAAGGTAACCTACCTGTCTGTCTGTCTGTCTGTCTGTCTGTCTGTCTGTCTGTCTGTCTGTCTGTCTGTCTGTCTGTCTGTCTGTCTGTCTGTCTGTACCCAAGAGCTACAAGGTGTCCTGTCTAAATGATTACAGGCCCGTGTCTACCGTCCCCGTAGCACCTGACTTCTGTCACCATGAAGTGCTTTGAAAGGCTGTGACACACATCACCACCAAACATTACCCCAGAAACCCCAGACCCACTCCGATTCGTATACCGCCCCCTAACAGATCCACAGATGATGTAATCTCTATTGCACTCCACACTGCCCTTTCCCACCTGGACAAAAGGAACAGCTATGTGAGAATGCTGTTCATTGACTACAGCTCAGCGTTCAACACCATAGTGCCCTCAAAGCTCATCACTAAGCATCACTAAGCATTACTAAGCTAAGGACCCTGGGACTAAACACCTCCCTCTGCAACTGGATCCTGGACTTCCTGACGGGCCGCCCCCCAGGTGGTAAGGGTAGGCAACAACACATCGTGCCACGCTGATCCTCAACATGGGGGCTCCTCAGGGGTGTGTGCTCAGTCCCCTCCTGTACTCCCTGTTCACCCACAACTGCGTGGCCAGGCACAACTCCAACACCATCATTTGAGTTGGCTGACGACACGACAGGGGTAGGCCTGATCACCGGCTGCGATGAGACAGCCTACAGGGAGGAGGTCAGAGACCTGACAACGATGAGAGAGCCAATAGGGAGGAGGTCAGAGACGTGGCAGTGTGATGTCAGGACAACAACCTCTCCCTCCTTACATCAGGTCTGGTGAACCCTGACCTCCTTACATCAGGTCTGGTGAACCCTGACCTCCTTATATAAGGTCTGGTGAACCCTGACCTCCTTATATCAGGTCTGGTTGACCTCCTTATATCAGGTCTGGTGAACCCTGACCTCCTTATATCAGGTCTGGTGAACCCTGACCTCCTTATATCAGGTCTGGTGAACCCTGACCTCCTTATATCAGGTCTGGTCAACCCTGACCTCCTTATATCAGGTCTGGTGAACCCTGACCTCCTTATATCAGGTCTGGTCAACCCTGACCTCCTTATATCAGGTCTGGTCAACCCTGACCTCCTTATATCAGGTCTGGTGAACCCTGACCTCCTTATATCAGGTCTGGTGAACCCTGACCTCCTTATATCAGGTCTGGTCAACCCTGACCTCCTTATATCAGGTCTGGTGAACCCTGACCTCCTTATATCAGGTCTGGTGAACCCTGACCTCCTTATATCAGGTCTGGTGAACCCTGACCTCCTTATATCAGGTCTGGTGAACCCTGACCTCCTTATATCAGGTCTGGTCAACCCTGACCTCCTTATATCAGGTCTGGTGAACCCTGACCTCCTAATATCAGGTCTGGTGAACCCTGACCTCCTTATATCAGGTCTGGTTGACCTCCTTATATCAGGTCTGGTGAACCCTGACCTCCTTATATCAGGTCTGGTGAACCCTGACCTCCTTATATCAGGTCTGGTGAACCCTGACCTCCTTATATCAGGTCTGGTGAACCCTGACCTCCTTATATCAGGTCTGGTCAACCCTGACCTCCTTATATCAGGTCTGGTGAACCCTGACCTCCTTACATCAGGTCTGGTGAACCCTGACCTCCTTATATCAGGTCTGGTGAACCCTGACCTCCTTATATCAGGTCTGGTGAACCCTGACCTCCTTATATCAGGTCTGGTGAACCCTGACCTCCTTATATCAGGTCTGGTGAACCCTGACCTCCTTATATCAGGTCTGGTGAACCCTGACCTCCTTATATCAGGTCTGGTGAACCCTGACCTCCTTATATCAGGTCTGGTCAACCCTGACCTCCTTATATCAGGTCTGGTGAACCCTGACCTCCTTACATCAGGTCTGGTGAACCCTGACCTCCTTATATCAGGTCTGGTGAACCCTGACCTCCTTATATCAGGTCTGGTGAACCCTGACCTCCTTATATCAGGTCTGGTGAACCCTGACCTCCTCATATCAGGTCTGGTGAACCCTGACCTCCTTATATCAGGTCTGGTGAACCCTGACCTCCTTATATCAGGTCTGGTGAACCCTGACCTCCTTATATCAGGTCTGGTCAACCCTGACCTCCTTATATCAGGTCTGGTCAACCCTGACCTCCTTATATCAGGTCTGGTGAACCCTGACCTCCTTATATCAGGTCTGGTCAACTCTGACCTCCTTATATCAGGTCTGGTGAACCCTGACCTCCTTACATCAGGTCTGGGTGACCTCCTTATATCAGGTCTGGTGAACCCTGACCTCCTTATATCAGGTCTGGTCAACCCTGACCTCCTTATATCAGGTCTGGTGAACCCTGACCTCCTTATATCAGGTCTGGTCAACCCTGACCTCCTTATATCAGGTCTGGTGAACCCTGACCTCCTTATATCAGGTCTGGTCAACCCTGACCTCCTTATATCAGGTCTGGTGAACCCTGACCTCCTTATATCAGGTCTGGTGAACCCTGACCTCCTTATATCAGGTCTGGTGAACCCTGACCTCCTTATATCAGGTCTGGTGAACCCTGACCTCCTTATATCAGGTCTGGTGAACCCTGACCTCCTTATATCAGGTCTGGTGAACCCTGACCTCCTTACATCAGGTCTGGTCAACTCTGACCTCCTTACATCAGTGTGCAGGGTTTTGCTCCTAACACACCTGATTCAGCTAATCTCTCTAATCCAGGAGGCTCCTTAACCTATTGTCTCTCTCCTCTCTCTCCTTCCTCCCTCTCCTCTCTCCTTCCTCCCTCTCCTCTCTCTCCTTCCTCCCTCTCCTCTCTCTCCTTCCTCCCTCTCCTCTCTCTCCTTCCTCCCTCTCCTCTCTCTCCTTCCTCCCTCTCCTCTCTCTCCTTCCTCCCTCTCCTCTCTCTCCTTCCTCCCTCTCCTCTCTCTCCTTCCTCCCTCTCCTCTCTCTCCTTCCTCCCTCTCCTCTCTCTCCTTCCTCCCTCTCCTCTCTCTCCTTACTCCCTCTCCTCTCTCTCCTCTCTCCCTCTCCTCCTTCTCCCTCCTACCTATCCTCGCTCTCTCCCTCCTCCCTCTCCCCCTCCCTATCTTCTCTCTCTCCCTTCTCATCCCTCCTCTCTCCTGCTCCTCCCCTCTCCCCCTCCTTCCTCTCCTCCCTCCTTATCCTCTCTCTCTCCTCCTTTCCTCCCTCTCTCCCTTCTCCTCATCCTTCTCCTCATCCTTCTCCTCCCTCCTCTCCTCCCTCCTCTCCTCCCCTCTCCAGTCCATGAAGCCTGTAACCTGGTGCCTATGGACCCAAACGGTCTGTCTGACCCCTACGTGAAGCTCAAACTCATCCCCGACCCCAAGAGTGACACCAAGCAGAAGACCAAGACCATCAAGGGCAACCTCAACCCTACCTGGAACGAAACTTTCAAATTGTATGTTCAGTTTACACTACGCTTTACACTATCTTTGTTTAAAAAGCTTCTGAACTTTACACTATCTTTGTTAAAAAGGGCTTCTGAAATTTACAGTATCTTTGTTAAAGAGATTTCTGAACTTTACACTATCTTTGTTAAAGAGGCTTCTGAACTTTACACTATCTTTGTTAAAGAGGCTTCTGAACTTTACACTATCTTTGTTAAAGAGATTTCTGAACTTTACACTATCTTTGTTAAAGAGGCTTCTGACCTTACCATATCTTTTTTTTAAAGGCTTATGAACTTTACACTATCTTTGTTAAAGAGGCTTATGAACTTTACACTATCTTTGTTAAAGAGGCTTATGAACTTTACACTATCTTTGTTAAAGAGGCTTCTGAACTTTACACTATCTTTGTTAAAAAGGGCTTCTGACCTTACCATATCTTTGTTTCAAAGGCTTCTGAACTTTACACTATCTTTGTTAAAGAGGCTTATGAACTTTACACTATCTTTGTCAAAGAGGCTTCTGAACTTTACACTATCTTTGTTAAAGAGGTTTCTGAACTTTACACTATCTTTGTTAAAGAGGTTTCGGAACTTTACACTATCTTTGTTAAAGAGGTTTCTGAACTTTACAGTATCTTTGTTAAAGAGGCTTCTGAACTTTACACTATCTTTGTTAAAGAGGCTTCTGGACTTTACACTATCTTTGTTAAAGAGGCTTCTGAACTTTACACTATCTTTGTTAAAGAGGCTTCTGAACTTTACACTATCTTTGTTAAAGAGGCTTATGAACTTTACACTATCTTTGTTAAAGAGGCTTCTGAACTTTACACTATCTTTGTTAAAAAGGGCTTCTGACCTTACCATATCTTTGTTTCAAAGGCTTCTGAACTTTACACTATCTTTGTTAAAGAGGCTTATGAACTTTACACTATCTTTGTCAAAGAGGCTTCTGAACTTTACACTATCTTTGTTAAAGAGGTTTCTGAACTTTACACTATCTTTGTTAAAGAGGTTTCTGAACTTTACACTATCTTTGTTAAAGAGGCTTCTGGACTTTACACTATCTTTGTTAAAGAGGCTTCTGAACTTTACACTATCTTTGTTAAAGAGGCTTCTGAACTTTACACTATCTTTGTTAAAGAGGCTTCTGAACTTTACACGAGACAGTTCTACACTTTGTTAAAGAATGACTGGACGATGACTTAATGAGTGTTCTCTACCCCCTTCCTCCCTCCCCCTCTCCTTCTCCCCCCTCCTTCTCCCTTTCCTTCGCCCTCCCTCTCCTTTTCCCCCCTCCTTCTCCCTCTCCTCCCTCCCCCTCTCCTTCTCCCCCCTCCTTCTCCCTCTCCTCCCTCCCCCTCTCCTTCTCTTCCCTCCCCTCTCCTTCTCCCTCCCTCCCTCTCCTTCTCTCTCCCTCCTTCTCCCTCTCCCTCCCCCTCTCCCTCCCCCTCTCCTCCCCCCCCCTCCCCCTCCCCCTCTCCTCCCTCCCCCTCCCCCTCTCCTCCATCCCCCTCTCCTTCTCCACCCCCCCCTCTCCCTCCCCCTCTCCTCCCTCCCTCCCTCCCCTCCTCCCCCCTCCCTCCCTCCCTCCCTCTACCCCTCCCCTCCCTCCCCTCCCCTCATCCCTCCCTCTACCCCTCCCTCCCCTCCCCTCCTCCCTCCCTCCCCCCTCCCCTCCCCTCTCCCTCCCCTCTCCCTCCCCTCTCCTCCCTGGTCTACAGTCCCCTGAAGGACTCTGATAAGGACCGTCGTCTGTCGGTGGAGATCTGGGACTGGGACATGACCAGCAGGAACGACTTCATGGGAGCGCTGTCCTTCGGCATCTCAGAGCTCCAGAAACAAGGAGTGGACGAATGGTGAGATGGAGAGGAGGGAGGGAGGGAGGGAGGGAGGAGGGGAGGGGGGGGGGGGGGGGAGGAGGAGGAGAGAGGTAAGGATGTAGGGAGGGGAGGGGAGGATGGAGAGAGGAGGAGAGAGGTAAGGATGTAGGGAGGAAGAGGAAGAGAGGAGGAGGAGACAGGTAAGGATGTAGGGAGGAGGAGAAGGAGGAGATGAAGAGGAAGAGGAGAGAGGTAGGGAGGAGGAGAAGGAGGAGATGAAGAGGAAGAGGAGGAGAAGGAGGAAGAACAGAGGAGGAAGGTCCTATCTTTCACTGACACCCTGTCTCTCTCTCTATCTCTGTCTCTCACACGCTCGCTCTCTCTCTTTTCGCTGACACAACCATGTGGAGAGTTTTTAATGAGATGCCAGCGTTTGAGGTGGAGCAGGAGAAAATGCCATTAAATATCAGAATGTTCCTACTCCCATCTGTGCTGCGGCACAAAGCCTTCTGGGAAAACTCACCAGGACGCAACAACACAAAACCACAAGAGAGAGAGACAACAAGTTAACAGGAAGAGGGGAAGAAGAAGAGGGGGGAAATAGATGAGGAAATGAGAGGAAGAGGGGAAGAAGAAGAAGGGGGAAATAGATGAGGAAATTAGAGGAAGAGGGGAAGAAGACTAGGGGAAATAGATGAGGAAGAGGGGAAGAAGAAGATGAGGAAGAGGGGAAATAGATGAGGAAGAGGGGAAGAGGAAGAGGGGAATTAGATGAGGAAGAGGGGAAATAGATGAGGAAATGAGAGGAAGAGGGGAAGAAGAAGAGGGGAAATAGATGAGGAAATGAGAGGAAGAGGGGAAATAGATGAGGAAATGAGAGGAAGAGGGGAAGAAGAAGAGGGGGAAATAGATGAAGAAATGAGAGGAAGAGGGGAAATAGATGAGGAAATGAGAGGAAGAGGGGAAGAAGAAGAGGGGGAAATATATGAGGAAATGAGAGGAAGAGGGGAAGAAGAAGAGGGGGAAATAGATGAAGAAATGAGAGGAAGAGGGGAAATAGATGAGGAAATGAGAGGAAGAGGGGAAGAAGAAGAGGGGGACATAGATGAAGAAATGAGAGGAAGAGGGGAAATAGATGAGGAAATGAGAGGAAGAGGGGAAGAAGAAGAAGAGGGGGAAATAGATGAAGAAATGAGAGGAAGAGGGGAAATAGATGAGGAAATGAGAGGAAGAGGGGAAGAAGAAGAGGGGGAAATAGATGAGGAAATGAGAGGAAGAGGGGAAGAAGAAGAGGGGGAAATAGATGAGGAAATGAGAGGAAGAAAGGAAGAAGAAGAGGGGAAATAGATGAGGAAATGAGAGGAAGAGGGGAAGAAGAAGAGGGGGAAATAGATGCGGAAATGAGAGGAAGAGGGGAAGAAGAAGAGGGGGAAAATAGATGAGGAAGAGGGGAAATAGATGAGGAAATGAGAGGAAGGGGGGAAGAAGAAGAGGGGAAATAGATGAGGAAATGAGAGGAAGAGGGGAAGAAGAAGAGGGGTACTGTAGTCCTGTTAGTCTGTACTGTAGTCTAGTTAGTCTGTACTGTAGTCCTGTTAGTCTAGTACTGTAGTCTAGTTAGTCTGTACTGTAGTCTAGTTAGTCTAGTACTTTAGTCCTGTTAGTCTGTACTGTAGTCTAGTTAGTCTGTACTGTAGTCTAGTTAGTCTGTACTGTAGTCTAGTTAGTCTAGTACTGTTGTCTAGTTAGTCTGTTCTGTAGTCTAGTTAGTCTGTTCTGTAGTCTAGTTAGTCTGTTCTGTAGTCTAGTTAGTCTAGTACTGTAGTCTAGTTAGTCTGTACTGTAGTCTAGTTAGTCTAGTACTGTAGTCTAGTTAGTCTGGTATTGTAGCCTAGTTAGTCTAGTACTGTAGTCTAGTTAGTCTGTACTGTAGTCTAGTTAGTCTGTACTGTAGTCTAGTTAGTCTAGTACTGTAGTCTAGTTAGTCTGTACTGTAGTCTAGTTAGTCTGTACTGTAGTCTAGTTAGTCTGTACTGTAGTCTAGTTAGTC
>NC_092086.1:5034804-5047304 GCF_045679555.1 Salvelinus alpinus | reverse complement strand
GCTTTACAAATGTGTTATGAACTCCCTATGACATGCGTATAGCTTTATAACGCTGTTATGAACTCCCTATGACATGCTTATAGCTTTATAAAGGTGTTATAAACTCCCTATGACATGCTTATAGCTTTATAAAGGTGTTATGAACTGCCTATAACATGCTTATAGCTTTATAAAGCTGTTATGAACTGCCTATGACATGCGTATAGCTTTATAAAGCTGTTATGAACACCCTATGACATGCTTATAGCTTTATAAAGGTGTTATGAACTCCCTTTGACATGCTTATAGCTTTATAAAGCTGTTATGTCTCCCTATGACATGCTTATAGCTTTATAAAGGGGTTTTGAACTCCCTATGACATGATTATAGCTTTATAAAGCTGTTATGTCTCCCTATGACATGCTTATAGCTTAATTATAGCTCAATTAAGACCAAAAAACACATTTTTCTTTTCATAAATTTGTACGATATAGACAATTTTTGCAGTTTGACCATCTAGTGAGAACTCATCTTACTGTAGTGTTATGTCACTATAGCTGTTACGTAGTGAGAACCCATCTTAATGTAGTGTTATGTCACTATAGTTATTACGTAGTGAGAACCCATCTTACTGTAGTGTTATGTCACTATAGTTATTACTTAGTGAGAACCCATCTTAATGTAGTGTTATGTCACTATAGTTATTACGTAGTGAGAACTCATCTTAATGTAGTGTTATGTCACTATAGTTATTACGTAGTGAGAACCCATCTTACTGTAGTGTTATGTCACTATAGTTATTACGTAGTGAGAACCCATCTTAATGTAGTGTTATGTCACTATAGTTATTACGTAGTGAGAACCCATCTTACTGTAGTGTTATGTCACTATAGTTATTACGTAGTGAGAACCCATCCTAATGTAGTGTTATGTCACTATAGTTATTACGTAGTGAGAACCCATCTTAATGTAGTGTTATGTCACTATAGTTATTACGTAGTGAGAACCCATCTTAATGTAGTGTTATGTCACTATAGTTATTACGTAGTGAGAACCCATCCTAATGTAGTGTTATGTCACTATAGTTATTACGTAGTGAGAACCGATCTTACTGTAGTGTTATGTCACTATAGTTATTACGTAGTGAGAACCCATCTTACTGTAGTGTTATGTCACTATAGTTATTACGTAGTGAGAACCCATCTTAATGTAGTGTTATGTCACTATAGTTATTACGTAGTGAGAACCCATCTTAATGTAGTGTTATGTCACTATAGTTATTACGTAGTGAGAACCCATCTTAATGTAGTGTTATGTCACTATAGTTATTACGTAGTGAGAACCCATCTTAATGTAGTGTTATGTCACTATAGTTATTACGTAGTGAGAACCCATCTTAATGTAGTGTTATGTCACTATAGTTATTACGTAGTGAGAACTCATCTTAATGTAGTGTTATGTCACTATAGTTATTACGTAGTGAGAACCCATCTTAATGTAGTGTTATGTCACTATAGTTATTACGTAGTGAGAACCCATCTTAATGTAGTGTTATGTCACTATAGTTATTACGTAGTGAGAACTCATCTTAATGTAGTGTTATGTCACTATAGTTATTACGTAGTGAGAACCCATCTTAATGTAGTGTTATGTCACTATAGTTATTACGTAGTGAGAACCCATCCTAATGTAGTGTTATGTCACTATAGTTATTACGTAGTGAGAACCCATCTTAATGTAGTGTTATGTCACTATAGTTATTACGTAGTGAGAACCCATCCTAATGTAGTGTTATGTCACTATAGTTATTATGTAGTGAGAACCCATCTTAATGTAGTGTTATGTCACTATAGTTATTACGTAGTGAGAACCCATCTTACTGTAGTGTTATGTCACTATAGTTATTACGTAGTGAGAACCCATCTTAATGTAGTGTTATGTCACTATAGTTATTACGTAGTGAGAACCCATCTTACTGTAGTGTTATGTCACTATAGTTATTACGTAGTGAGAACCCATCGTAATGTAGTGTTATGTCACTATAGTTATTACGTAGTGAGAACCCATCTTACTGTAGTGTTATGTCACTATAGTTATTACGTAGTGAGAACCCATCTTACTGTAGTGTTATGTCACTATAGTTATTACGTAGTGAGAACCCTTCTTAATGTAGTGTTATGTCACTATAGTTATTACGTAGTGAGAACCCATCTTAATGTAGTGTTATGTCACTATAGTTATTACGTAGTGAGAACCCATCTTAATGTAGTGTTATGTCACTATAGTTATTACGTAGTGAGAACCCATCCTAATGTAGTGTTATGTCACTATAGTTATTACGTAGTGAGAACCGATCTTACTGTAGTGTTATGTCACTATAGTTATTACGTAGTGAGAACCCATCTTACTGTAGTGTTATGTCACTATAGTTATTACGTAGTGAGGACCCATCTTAATGTAGTGTTATGTCACTATAGTTATTACGTAGTGAGAACCCATCTTACTGTAGTGTTATGTCACTATAGTTATTACGTAGTGAGGACCCATCTTACTGTAGTGTTATGTCACTATAGTTATTACGTAGTGAGAACCCATCTTAATGTAGTGTTATGTCACTATAGTTATTACGTAGTGAGGACCCATCTTACTGTAGTGTTATGTCACTATAGTTATTACGTAGTGAGGACCCATCTTACTGTAGTGTTATGTCACTATAGTTATTACGTAGTGAGAACCCATCTTAATGTAGTGTTATGTCACTATAGTTATTACGTAGTGAGAACCCATCTTAATGTAGTGTTATGTCACTATAGTTATTACGTAGTGAGAACCCATCTTACTGTAGTGTTATGTCACTATAGTTATTACGTAGTGAGAACCCATCTTAATGTAGTGTTATGTCACTATAGTTATTACGTAGTGAGAACCCATCTTACTGTAGTGTTATGTCACTATAGTTATTACGTAGTGAGAACCCATCTTACTGTAGTGTTATGTCACTATAGTTATTACGTAGTGAGAACCCATCTTAATGTAGTGTTATGTCACTATAGTTATTACGTAGTGAGAACCCATCTTAATGTAGTGTTATGTCACTATAGTTATTACGTAGTGAGAACCCATCTTAATGTAGTGTTATGTCACTATAGTTATTACGTAGTGAGAACCCATCTTAATATAGTGTTATGTCACTATTGTTATTACGTAGTGAGAACCCATCTTAATGTACTGTTATGTCACTATAGCTATCTCCTTGTCGATTTAGAAAGAGAGAAGAGAGAGAAAAGGATGGAGAGAGAGGAGAGAGAGAAAGAGATGGAGAGAGAGAGGAGAGATAGAGAAGGAATGGAGAGGAGAGAAAGAGAAAGGGATGGATAGAGAGAAAGGGATGGAGAGAGAAGAGAGAGAAAGGGATGGAGAGAGAGGAGAGAGAGAGAGAGGGATGGCTAGAGAGAGAGAGGAGAGAGAGAGAAGGAATGGAGAGGAGAGAAAGAGAAAGGGATGATAGAGAGAGAAAGGGATGGAGAGAGAGAGGAGAGAGAGAGGGGTGGAGAGAGAGAGAAAGGAGAGAGAGAAAGGGATGGAGAGAGAAGAGAGAGAGAAAGGGATGGATAGAGAGGATAGAGGAGGTTGAGGAACAGATGGTCTCCTCTCTGAAACTCTTATTGAGTTTGTATTTACATAGTTACACTGTCACCATATGGACACACACACACACACACACACACACACACACACACAAACACACACACACACACACACACACACACACACACACACACACACACACACACACACACACACACACACACACACACACACACACACACACACACACACACACACACAGTGAAATATAAAGTTTCCTCCAGGGTCTTCCTCGGTTCCAAGAGGTTTGTGTCTGACCTTGGAGAGAAAAGTCTGAGCAGAGTCCAGGTCTCTGAGTTCCGTTTGTTGTCGTAGCCAGGATGTGTTCTTGGCCTCGGTCCATCGCCACGGAAACAGAACCCGATGACGATGAGTGTGAATCGTCCATCCCTGTGTGTGTGTGTGTGTGTGTGTGTGTGTGTGTGTTTGTCCTAGAGGTGTGATTGTGAACAGATGTTTCCCCAGATTTCTTGATTATAAAGAATATGTTTCTGAATTGCTTGACTGCTGCCAATCTCTCACTCTCTCCCTCCCTCCTCTCTCTTCCTCCTCCTTCCTCTCCCTCCCTCCTCCCTTCCCCCTCTCTCTCCACCTCTCTTCCCTCCCGCTCTCCTCCTCTCTCTCTTCCTCCTCCCTCCTCTCCCTCCCTCCCTCCTCCTCTCTCTCTTCCTCCTCCCTCCTCTCCCTCCCTCCTCCCTTCTCCCTCTCTCTCCACCTCTCTTCCCTCCCGCTCTCCCCCCCTCCCCCCTCCTCCCTCCCCTCCCTTCTCTCTCCCCCTCTCCCTCCTCCCTCCCCCTCTCCCTCCCCCTTCTCTCTCCCTCTCCCTCCTCCCTCCCCTCCTCTCTCTCCCTCCCTCCATCCTCCTCTCTCTCTCCCTCCTCCCTTCCCCCTCCTCTCTCTCTCCCTCCTCCCTTCCCCCTCCTCTCTCTCCCCCCCTCTCCCCCTCTCCATCCTCCCTCCTCCCTCTCCCTCCCCTCCTCTCTCCCCCCTCTCCCTCCCCCTCCCCCACTCCCTCCCCCCCCCCCCCCCACTCCCTCTCCCTCCCCCTCTCCCTCTCCCTCCCCTCCCCCCTCTCCCTCCCCCTCTCCCTCCCCTCCCCCCTCTCCCCCTCCTCTCTCTCCATCCCCCTCTCCCTCATCCCTCCCCTCCCCCTCTCCCCCTCCCCTCCCCTTCTCTCCCTCTAGGTGATGCTAGCAGAACATAAGAACAGAGAGGAGCTGTACGCCATAAAGATCCTGAAGAAGGATGTGGTGATTCAGGATGACGATGTGGAGTGTACCATGGTGGAGAAGAGAGTGCTGGCCCTGTCTGGGAAACCTCCCTTCCTCACACAGCTCCACTCCTGCTTCCAGACCATGGTAAACACACACACACCCACACACACACACACACCACACACCACACACCACACACACACACACACACACACACACACACAGCTAGGTAAGAAGGTACCACAGGTCAGGGTTCCATAGCCGCAGGCAGAACAGTTGAAACTGGAGCAGCAGCACGGCCAGGTGGACTGGGGACAGCAAGGAGTCATGCCAGGTAGTCCTGAGGCATGGTCCTAGGGCTCAGGGCTCAGGTCCTCCAAGAGAGAAGGAGAGAATTAGAGAGAGCGTACTTAAATTCACACAGGACACCGGATAAGACAGGAGAAGTACTCCAGATATAAAAGACTGACCCTAGCCCCCCGACACAAACTACTGCAGCATAAATACTGGAGGCAGGAGGGGTCAGGAGACACTGTGGCCCCATCCGATGATACCCCCGGACAGGGCCAAACAGGAAGGATATAACCCCACCCACTTTGCCAAAGTACAGCCCCCACACCACTAGAGGGATATCTATACCACAAATTATGTGCAAATTATCTATTCTATTGTCTCTCTCTCTCTCTCTCTCTCTCTCTCTCTCTCTCTCTCTCTCTCTCTCTCTCTCTCTCTCTCTCTCTCTCTCTCTCTCTCTCTCTCTCTCTCTCTCTCTCTCTCTGTCTCTCTCTCTGTCTCTCTCTCTCTCTCTCTCTCTCTCTCTGTCTCTCTCTCTGTCTCTCTCTCTCTCTCTCTCTCTCTCTTTCTTTATCTCTCCCCACACTCTCTCTCTCCAGGACAGGTTATATTTTGTGATGGAGTATATCAACGGAGGAGACCTCATGTATCAGATCCAGCATGTCGGCAAGTTCAAGGAACCTCACGCTGTGTGAGTATAAACACACCGCCACACACACACACACACACACACACACACACACACACACACACACACACACACACACACACACACACACACACACACACACACACACACACACACACACACACACACACACTGTGTGAGTTTACAGAGTATACAGGTCCAATCCCAAATCGAGCCCTAAGCCATTAATCAAATCAAATCAAAATCAAATCAAACTTTATTTGTCACATGCGCCGAACACAACAGGTGTAGACCTTACCGTGAAATGTTTGCTTACAAGCCCTTAACCCACAATGCAGTTCAGGATGAGTTAATTAAGGAAATATTTAACAATACATTAAAATAACAACAACGAGGCTATATCTTCTCGACAACAGTGAAATCTCAGGGCGCCAAATTCAAAACAACAGAAATATCATAATTAAAATTCCTCAAACATACAAGTATTATACACCATTTTAAAGATAAACTTCTTGTTAATCCCACCACAGTGTCCGATTTCAAAAAGGCTTTACGGCGAAAGCATACCTTGCGATTATCTGAGGACAGCGCCTAGTCACAAAAAACATACAGCCATTTTTCCAGCTGAAGAGAGGAGTCACAAAAAGCAGAAATAGAGATAAAATGAATCACTAACCTTTGATGATCTTCATCAGATGACACTCATAGGACTTCATGTTACACAATACATGTATGTTTTGTTCGATAAAGGTCATATTTATATCCAATAATCTCAGTTTATATTGGCGCGTTATGTTCAGTAATGTTTTGCCTCCAAAATATCCGGTGAATTTTGCAGAGAGCCACATCAATTTACAGAAATACTCATCATAAACGTTGATAGAAGATACAACTGTTTCACATAGAATTAAAGATAAACTTCTCCTTAATGCAACCGCTGTGTCAGATTTCAAAAAAGCTTTACGGCAAAAGCACACCATGCTATAATCTGAGTACGGCTCTCAGCCACCATACAGATATCCGCCATGTTGTGGAGTCAACAGAAGTCAGAAATAGCATTATAAATATTCGCGGTCGTGGACGGAGCAATTCCTTGACCAGGCCGTGATGTAACCAGTCAGGATGCTCTCGATGGTGCAGCGGTAGTATTTGGAGAGGACCCGGGACGGCGTGTCAAATTTCTTCAGCCGCTTTAGGAAGTAGAGATGCTGTGATGTTGTTGATCAACGACGAGTCCTCTGTGATGTGGGAACGCCGAGGAACGCCGAGGAACGCCGAGGAACGCCGAGGAACTCTAAGACTCGTGACTCTCTCTAAGACAGTCCCGTTGATGTGGATCGCGGAATGTTCCCTCCCTCCGCTTCCTGAAGTCAATAAGCAACTCCTTTTGTTTTGCTGTCGTTGAGGGAGAGGTTGTTGTCACGACGACAACACAATGCCAGTTCACTTACCTCCCTCCCTATAGGCTCCCTCCCTATAGGCTCCCTCCCTATAGGCTCCCTCCCTATAGGCTCCCTCCTTATAGGCTCCCTCCTTATAGACTCCCTCCCTATAGGCTCCCTCCCTATAGGCTCCCTCCCTATAGACTCCCTCCCTATAGGCTCCCTCCCTATAGGCTCCCTCCCTATAGACTCCCTCCCTATAGGCTCCCTCCCTATAGGCTCCCTCCCTATAGGCTCCCTCCCTATAGGCTCCCTCCCTATAGGCTCCCTCCCTATAGGCTCCCTCCCTATAGACTCCCTCCCTATAGACTCCCTCCCTATAGACTCCCTCCCTATAGACTCCCTCCCTAGGCTCCCTCCTTATAGGCTCCCTCCTTATAGGCTCCCTCCCTATAGACTCCCTCCCTATAGACTCCCTCCCTATAGGCTCCCTCCCTATAGGCTCCCTCCCTATAGACTCCCTCCCTATAGGCTCCCTCCCTATAGGCTCCCTTCCTATAGACTCCCTCCCGATAGGCTCCCTCCCTATAGGCTCCCTCCCTATAGGCTCCCTCCCTATAGGCTCCCTTCCTATACTCGTCGTTGTTGGTAATCAGGCCTTACAACCGCGGTGTCGTCAGCGAACCTGATGACGGTGTTTGGTGTGCGGTGCAAAGCCACAGTCGGTCGTAGCTGAACAGGAAGTACAGCAGAGGACTGAGGAGTGACTCCCGTCAGGAAGTCCTGGATCCAGTTTGCAGAGGGAGACGTTCCAGGCTCAGGGCTCTGAGCTCGGTCTCCACCTAGGAGGGAACTATAGTGTCGAACGCTTTGAACTGTAGTCAACGCGGACGGCATTGTCACGTAGGTGTTCCTCTCGTCCAGATGTGTTCACGGCCGTGTTGACTGGGGAAGGAAATGGCATCTTTCGGGCATCTCCTCACCTCTGTCTTTGAGCGTAGGTTTGAGGGGTCGATATGTGATTGGGCCGTTCGAACTCACACGGACATGTTTGCTACGTCCTGTTGATCTTATCAGATATACTATAAGTATGTAATAATATACTGTATGTAATAAAAAAAGACAAAAGACACACCTTCATCCCCCTCCTCTCCTCTCCTCTCTCGATCTCTTGCTCTCTCCTCTCCCTCTCTCCTCTCTCCCTCTCCCTCTCTCCTCTCTCTCTATATCTTGCTCTCTCTCTCTCTCTCTCTCTCTCTCTCTCTCTCTCTCTCTCTCTCTCTCTCCTCTCCTCTCCTCTCCTCTCCTCTCCCCTCTCTCTCTCTCTCTCTCTCTCTCTCTCTCTCTCTCTCTCTCTCTCAGGTTCTACGCAGCAGAGATTGCCATAGGATTGTTCTTCCTTCATCTGAAAGGAATCATTTACAGGTGAGTCTTCAAGTCATAAGATACTCATCACTACATCATCTCAGACAGAGATACTCATCACTACATCATCTCAGACAGAGATACTCATCACAACATCATCTCAGACAGAGATACTCATCACTACATCATCTCAGACAGAGATACTCATCACTACATCATCTCAGACAGAGATACTCATCACTACATCATCTCAGACAGAGATACTCATCACAACATCATCTCAGACAGAGATACTCATCACAACATCATCTCAGACAGAGATACTCATCACAACATCATCTCAGACAGAGATACTCATCACAACATCATCTCAGACAGAGATACTCATCACAACATCATCTCAGACAGAGATATTCATCACAACATCATATCAGACAGAGATACTCATCACAACATCATCTCTGACAAAGATACTCATCACAACATCATCTCTGACAAAGATACTCATCACAGTTTCTCAGACAAAGATATTCATCACAACATCATCTCAGACAGAGATACTCATCACAACATCATCTCAGACAGAGATACTCATCACTACATCATCTCAGACAGAGATACTCATCACTACATCATCTCAGACAGAGATACTCATCACTACATCATCTCAGACAGAGATACTCATCACTACATCATCTCAGACAGAGATACTCATCACAACATCATCTCAGACAGAGATACTCATCACTACATCATCTCAGACAGAGATACTCATCACTACATCATCTCAGACAGAGATACTCATCACAACATCATCTCAGACAAAGATACTCATCACAACATCATCTCTGACAAAGATACTCATCACAACATCATCACAGACAGAGATACTCATCACAACATCATCTCAGACAAAGATACTCATCACACCATCATCTCTGACAGAGATACTCATCAGCCTTGGCAGGAACTAATGGGAGTCTAGTATGTCTCTGTGTTGTCTCCTGTAGTTACCCTTCTGTCTGAGAGTCTAGTATGTCTCTGTGTTGTCTCCTGTAGGGATCTGAAGCTGGACAACGTGATGCTGGATGCAGAGGGACACATTAAGATAGTCTGTCTCTCTGTGTTGTCTCCTGTAGGGATCTGAAGCTGGACAACGTGATGCTGGATGCAGAGGGACACATTAAGATAGTCTGTCTCTCTGTGTTGTCTCCTGTAGGGATCTGAAGCTGGACAACGTGATGCTGGATGCAGAGGGACACATTAAGATAGTCTGTCTCTCTGTGTTGTCTCCTGTAGGGATCTGAAGCTGGACAACGTGATGCTGGATGCAGAGGGACACATTAAGATAGTCTGTCTCTCTGTGTTGTCTCCTGTAGGGATCTGAAGCTGGACAACGTGATGCTGGATGCAGAGGGACACATTAAGATAGTCTGTCTCTCTGTGTTGTCTCCTGTAGGGATCTGAAGCTGGACAACGTGATGCTGGATGCAGAGGGACACATTAAGATAGTCTGTCTCTCTGTGTTGTCTCCTGTAGGGATCTGAATCTGGACAACGTGATGCTGGATGCAGAGGGACACATTAAGATAGTCTGTCTCTCTGTGTTGTCTCCTGTAGGGATCTGAAGCTGGACAACGTGATGCTGGATGCAGAGGGACACATTAAGATAGTCTGTCTCTCTGTGTTGTCTCCTGTAGGGATCTGAAGCTGGACAACGTGATGCTGGATGGAGAGGGACACATTAAGATAGTCTGTCTCTGTGTTGTCTCCTGTAGGGATCTGAAGCTGGACAACGTGATGCTGGATGCAGAGGGACACATTAAGATAGTCTGTCTCTGTGTGTTGTCTCCTGTAGGGATCTGAAGCTGGACAACGTGATGCTGGATGCAGAGGGACACATTAAGATAGTCTGTCTCTGTGTTGTCTCCTGTAGGGATCTGAAGCTGGACAACGTGATGCTGGATGCAGAGGGACACATTAAGATAGTATGTCTCTGTGTTGTCTCCTGTAGGGATCTGAAGCTGGACAACGTGATGCTGGATGCAGAGGGACACATTAAGATAGTCTGTCTCTGTGTGTTGTCTCCTGTAGGGATCTGAAGCTGGACAACGTGATGCTGGATGGAGAGGGACACATTAAGATAGTCTGTCTCTGTGTTGTCTCCTGTAGGGATCTGAAGCTGGACAACGTGATGCTGGATGGAGAGGGACACATTAAGATAGTCTGTCTCTGTGTTGTCTCCTGTAGGGATCTGAAGCTGGACAACGTGATGCTGGATGCAGAGGGACACATTAAGATAGTCTGTCTCTGTGTTGTCTCCTGTAGGGATCTGAAGCTGGACAACGTGATGCTGGATGCAGAGGGACACATTAAGATAGTCTGTCTCTCTGTGTTGTCTCCTGTAGGGATCTGAAGCTGGACAACGTGATGCTGGATGCAGAGGGACACATTAAGATAGTCTGTCTCTGTGTTGTCTCCTGTAGGGATCTGAAGCTGGACAACGTGATGCTGGATGCAGAGGGACACATTAAGATAGTCTGTCTCTCTGTGTTGTCTCCTGTAGGGATCTGAAGCTGGACAACGTGATGCTGGATGCAGAGGGACACATTAAGATAGTCTGTCTCTCTGTGTTGTCTCCTGTAGGGATCTGAAGCTGGACAACGTGATGCTGGATGCAGAGGGACACATTAAGATAGTATGTCTCTGTGTGTTGTCTCCTGTAGGGATCTGAAGCTGGACAACGTGATGCTGGATGCAGAGGGACACATTAAGATAGTCTGTCTCTCTGTGTTGTCTCCTGTAGGGATCTGAAGCTGGACAACGTGATGCTGGATGCAGAGGGACACATTAAGATAGTCTGTCTCTGTGTTGTCTCCTGTAGGGATCTGAAGCTGGACAACGTGATGCTGGATGCAGAGGGACACATTAAGATAGTCTGTCTCTGTGTTGTCTCCTGTAGGGATCTGAAGCTGGACAACGTGATGCTGGATGCAGAGGGACACATTAAGATAGTATGTCTCTGTGTTGTCTCCTGTAGGGATCTGAAGCTGGACAACGTGATGCTGGATGCAGAGGGACACATTAAGATAGTATGTCTCTGTGTTGTCTCCTGTAGGGATCTGAAGCTGGACAACGTGATGCTGGATGCAGAGGGACACATTAAGATAGTCTGTCTCTGTGTTGTCTCCTGTAGGGATCTGAAGCTGGACAACGTGATGCTGGATGCAGAGGGACACATTAAGATAGTCTGTCTCTGTGCTGTCTCCTGTAGGGATCTGAAGCTGGACAACGTGATGCTGGATGCAGAGGGACACATTAAGATAGTCTGTCTCTCTGTGTTGTCTCCTGTAGGGATCTGAAGCTGGACAACGTGATGCTGGATGCAGAGGGACACATTAAGATAGTCTGTCTCTCTGTGTTGTCTCCTGTAGGGATCTGAAGCTGGACAACGTGATGCTGGATGCAGAGGGACACATTAAGATAGTCTGTCTCTCTGTGTTGTCTCCTGTAGGGATCTGAAGCTGGACAACGTGATGCTGGATGCAGAGGGACACATTAAGATAGTCTGTCTCTCTGTGTTGTCTCCTGTAGGGATCTGAAGCTGGACAACGTGATGCTGGATGTAGAGGGACACATTAAGATAGTCTGTCTCTCTGTGTTGTCTCCTGTAGGGATCTGAAGCTGGACAACGTGATGCTGGATGCAGAGGGACACATTAAGATAGTCTGTCTCTGTGTTGTCTCCTGTAGGGATCTGAAGCTGGACAACGTGATGCTGGATGCAGAGGGACACATCAAGATCGCGGACTTTGGGATGTGCAAAGAGAACATGTTGGACGGTGTCACCACCAAGACCTTCTGTGGGACCCCAGACTACATCGCTCCTGAGGTAGGGGGGTTGTGTGTGTGTGTGTGAGGAGTGTGTGTGTGTGTGTGTGTGTGTGTGTGTGTGTGTGTGTGTGTGTGTG
>NC_092086.1:5019804-5024804 GCF_045679555.1 Salvelinus alpinus | reverse complement strand
CGTGTGTATCAGTTCCACCATGTTGTTGTTGTTGTTTACTGGTGTGACCAGCGTGTGTATCAGTTCCACCATGTTGTTGTTGTTGTTTACTGGTGTGACCAGCGTGTGTATCAGTTCCACCATGTTGTTGTTGTTTACTGGTGTGACCAGCGTGTGTATCAGTTCCACCATGTTGTTGTTTACTGGTGTGACCAGCGTGTGTATCAGTTCCACCATGTTGTTGTTGTTGTTTACTGGTGTGACCAGCGTGTGTATCAGTTCCACCATGTTGTTGTTGTTTACTGGTGTGACCAGCGTGTGTATCAGTTCCACCATGTTGTTGTTGTTGTTTACTGGTGTGACCAGCGTGTGTATCAGTTCCACCATGGTGTTGTTGTTGTTTACTGGTGTGACCAGCGTGTGTATCAGTTCCACCATGTTGTTGTTGTTGTTTACTGGTGTGACCAGCGTGTGTATCAGTTCCACCATGTTGTTGTTGTTTACTGGTGTGACCAGCGTGTGTATCAGTTCCACCATGTTGTTGTTTACTGGTGTGACCAGCGTGTGTATCAGTTCCACCATGTTGTTGTTGTTTACTGGTGTGACCAGCGTGTGTATCAGTTCCACCATGTTGTTGTTGTTGTTTACTGGTGTGACCAGCGTGTGTATCAGTTCCACCATGTTGTTGTTTACTGGTGTGACCAGTGTTTGTATCAGTTCCACCATGTTGTTGTTGTTGTTTACTGGTGTGACCAGCGTGTGTATCAGTTCCACCATGTTGTTGTTGTTTACTGGTGTGACCAGCGTGTGTATCAGTTCCACCATGTTGTTGTTTACTGGTGTGACCAGCGTGTGTATCAGTTCCACCATGTTGTTGTTGTTGTTTACTGGTGTGACCAGTGTGTGTATCAGTTCCACCATGTTGTTGTTGTTGTTTACTGGTGTGACCAGCGTGTGTATCAGTTCCACCATGTTGTTGTTGTTGTTTACTGGTGTGACCAGCGTGTGTATCAGTTCCACCATGTTGTTGTTGTTGTTTACTGGTGTGACCAGCGTGTGTATCAGTTCCACCATGTTGTTGTTGTTGTTTACTGGTGTGACCAGCGTGTGTATCAGTTCCACCATGTTGTTGTTGTTGTTTACTGGTGTGACCAGCGTGTGTATCAGTTCCACCATGTTGTTGTTGTTTACTGGTGTGACCAGCGTGTGTATCAGTTCCACCATGTTGTTGTTGTTGTTTACTGGTGTGACCAGCGTTTGTATCAGTTCCACCATGTTGTTGTTGTTGTTTACTGGTGTGACCAGCATGTGTATCAGTTCCACCATGTTGTTGTTGTTGTTTACTGGTGTGACCAGGGTGTGTATCAGTTCCACCATGTTGTTGTTGTTGTTTACTGATGTGACCAGCGTGTGTATCAGTTCCACCATGTTGTTGTTGTTTACTGGTGTGACCAGCGTGTGTATCAGTTCCACCATGCTGTTGTTGTTGTTTACTGGTGTGACCAGCGTGTGTATCAGTTCCACCATGTTGTTGTTGTTGTTTACTGGTGTGACCAGCGTGTGTATCAGTTCCACCATGTTGTTGTTGTTGTTTACTGGTGTGACCAGCGTGTGTATCAGTTCCACCATGTTGTTGTTGTTGTTTACTGGTGTGACCAGCGTGTGTATCAGTTCCACCATGTTGTTGTTGTTTACTGGTGTGACCAGCGTGTGTATCAGTTCCACCATGTTGTTGTTGTTGTTTACTGGTGTGACCAGCGTGTGTATCAGTTCCACCATGTTGTTGTTGTTGTTTACTGGTGTGACCAGCGTGTGTATCAGTTCCACCATGTTGTTGTTGTTTACTGGTGTGACCAGCGTGTGTATCAGTTCCACCATGTTGTTGTTGTTGTTTACTGGTGTGACCAGCGTGTGTATCAGTTCCACCATGTTGTTGTTGTTTACTGGTGTGACCAGCGTGTGTATCAGTTCCACCATGTTGTTGTTGTTTACTGGTGTGACCAGCGTGTGTATCAGTTCCACCATGTTGTTGTTGTTTACTGGTATGACCAGCGTGTGTATCAGTTCCACCATGTTGTTGTTGTTTACTGGTGTGACCAGCGTGTGTATCAGTTCCACCATGTTGTTGTTGTTGTTTACTGGTGTGACCAGCGTGTTTATCAGTTCCACCATGTTGTTGTTTACTGATGTGACCTTAGAGAGAGAACAGAATGTGTCAGAACAGAGCCTTAATGAGTCCAGACCTTCTCTCTCCATCTCTCTCTCTCTCTCTGTTTCTCTCTCTCTTTCTCTCTGTTTCTCTCTCTCTTTCTCTCTCTCTCTCTCTCTCTCTCTGTCTCTCTCTCTCTCTTTCTCTCTGTTTCTCTCTCTCTTTCTCTGTCTCTCTCTCTCTCTTTCTCTCGGTTTCTCTCTCTCTTTCTCTGTCTCTCTCCCTCTCTTTCTTCCTCTCTCTCCAACTTCCTGTCTCTCTCACTCCCTCTGCCTCTCCTTCTTCCTCTCTCTCTCCCTATCGCTCTCTCCCTCCTTCTCCCTTTCGCTCTCCCTCTTTTTCCCTCTCCCTCTGTCTCTCTCACCCTCCCTCCCTCCCTCCCTCCCTCCCTCCCCTCTCTCTCTCTCTCTCTCTCTCTCTCCCCCCCTCTCTCTCTCTCCCTCTCCATTTCTGTCTCTCCCTATCTCTCTCTCTCTCTCCCTCTCCATTTCTGTCTCTCCCTCCCTCGCTCTCTCTCTCTCTCTCTCTCTCTCTCTCTCTCTCTGTCTCTCTCCCTCTGCATTTCTCTCTCTCCCTCCCTCCCTCTCTCTCCCCCTCCCTCTCTCTCTCTCCCTCTCCATTAGTGTCTCTCCCTCTCTCTCTTCTTCTCTGTTGTAGCTGTCAGAGACGTCAGACCTCCTGTTGTTTAGTTGTGCTACCTGCTGAGAGAGAGAAATAGACCGACAGAGAGAGGGAGAAGAGAGCAAGAGAGAGTTCACCATTATTTTTTTAACTTGGGAGACCAAGGTCTTTTACTAAAAGACGCGCTGAATTACACAGAATTACACAACAAATTACACTTAAGGAAATACAGCAGGAACAAAATTACACTCAGGAAATACAGCAGGAACAAAATTACACTTAGGAAATACAGCAGGAATAAAATTACACTCAGGAAATACAACAGGAACAAAATTACACTCAGGAAATACAGCAGGAACAAAATTACACTCAGGAAAAACAACAGGAACAAAATTACACTCAGGAAATACAGCAGGAACAAAATTACACTTAGGAAATACAGCAGGAACAAAATTACACTCAGGAAATACAGCAGGAACAAAATTACACTTAGGAAATACAGCAGGAACAAAATTACACTCAGGAAATACAACAGGAACAAAATTACACTCAGGAAATACAGCAGGAACAAAATTACACTTAGAAATACAGCAGGAACAAAATTACACTCAGGAAATACAACAGGAACAAAATTACACTCAGGAAATACAACAGGGACAAAATTACACTCAGGAAATACAACAGGGACAAAATTACACTCAGGAAATACAACAGGGACAAAATTACACTCAGGAAATACAGCAGGAACAAAATTACACTTAGAAATACAGCAGGAACAAAATTAAATTTAGGAAATAAAGCAGGAACAAAATTACACTTAGAAATACAGCAGGAACAAAATTACACTCAGGAAATACAACAGGAACAAAATTACGCTTAGGAAATACAGCAGGAACAAAATTACACTTAGAAATACAGCAGGAACAAAATTCAATTTAGGAAATACAGCAGGAACAAAATTACACTTAGGAAATACAGCAGGAACAAAATGACACTCAGGAAATACAACAGGAACAAAATTACACTCAGGAAATACAGCAGGAACAAAATTACACTTAGAAATACAGCAGGAACAAAATTAAATGTAGGAAATACAGCAGGAACAAAATTAAATTTAGGAAATACAGCAGGAACAAAATTACACTTAGAAATACAGCAGGAACAAAATTACACTCAGGAAATACAACAGGAACAAAATTACGCTTAGGAAATACAGCAGGAACAAAATTACACTTAGAAATACAGCAGGAACAAAATTCAATTTAGGAAATACAGCAGGAACAAAATTACACTTAGGAAATACAGCAGGAACAAAATGACACTCAGGAAATACAACAGGAACAAAATTACACTCAGGAAATACAGCAGGAACAAAATTACACTCAGGAAATACAACAGGAACAAAATTACACTCAGGAAATACAGCAGGAACAAAATTACACTTAGAAATACAGCAGGAACAAAATTAAATGTAGGAAATACAGCAGGAACAAAATTAAATTTAGGAAATACAGCAGGAACAAAATTACACTTAGAAATACAGCAGGAACAAAATTACACTCAGGAAATACAACAGGAACAAAATTACGCTTAGGAAATACAGCAGGAACAAAATTACACTTAGAAATACAGCAGGAACAAAATTCAATTTAGGAAATACAGCAGGAACAAAATTACACTTAGGAAATACAGCAGGAACAAAATGACACTCAGGAAATACAACAGGAACAAAATTACACTCAGGAAATACAGCAGGAACAAAATTACACTTAGAAATACAGCAGGAACAAAATTAAATGTAGGAAATACAGCAGGAACAAAATTAAATTTAGGAAATACAGCAGGAACAAAATTACACTTAGAAATACAGCAGGAACAAAATTACACTCAGGAAATACAACAGGAACAAAATTACGCTTAGGAAATACAGCAGGAACAAAATTCAATTTAGGAAATACAGCAGGAACAAAATTACACTTAGGAAATACAGCAGGAACAAAATGACACTCAGGAAATACAACAGGGACAAAATTACACTCAGGAAATACAACAGGGACAAAATTACACTCAGGAAATACAACAGGAACAAAATTACACTCAGGAAATACAACAGGAACAAAATTACGCTTAGGAAATACAGCAGGAACAAAATTCAATTTAGGAAATACAGCAGGAACAAAATTACACTTAG
>NC_092086.1:5012304-5014804 GCF_045679555.1 Salvelinus alpinus | reverse complement strand
TCCTTACCTCCATCCATCCACCTCTCCTTACCTCCATCCTTCCATCCACCTCTCCTTAACTCCATCCATCCATCTCTCCTTACCTCCATCCATCCTCCTCTCCTTACCTCCATCCATCCACCTCTCATGGGTTCTGTCTCCTTTTCCTATTGGTTGATTGTCTGTTCTTGGATGCGTCTCAACTCGCCCCTCTCCCTCCCCTCCTCTCCTCTCCTCCCATTTCCTCCCCTCTCCACTCCTCCCTGCCCTCTCCCCTCTCCTCCCCTCCTCTCCTCTCCTCCTCTCCCTCCCCTCTCCTCTCCTCCTCTCCTCTCCTCCCATTTCCTCCCCTCTCCACTCCTCCCTCCCTCCCCTCTCCACTCCTCCCTCCCCTCTCCTCTCCTTCTCTCCCACCCCTCCCCTCACTCTCCTCTCCTCTCCTCCTCTCCTCCTCTCCCTCCCCCTCTCCTCTCCTCCTCTCCTCTCCTCCTCTCCTCTCCTCCTCTCCTCCCTCCCCTCTCCTCTCCTTCTCTCCCTCCCCCTCTCCTCCTCTCCTCCTCTCCTCTCCTCCTCTCCCTCCCCCTCTCCTCCTCTCCTCCCCTCTCCCCCTCTCCTCCTCTCCTCCTCTCTCCTCTCCTCCTCCTCTCCCCCGTCTCCCTCCCCCTCTCCTCCTCCTCTCCCCCCGTCTCCCTCCCCCTCTCCTCCTCCTCTCCCCCCGTCTCCCTCCCCCTCTCCTCCTCCTCTCCCCCCGTCTCCCTCCCCCTCTCCTCCTCCTCTCCCACTCCTCTCCTCCTCTCCTCCTCTCCCTCCCCCCTCCTCTCCCTCCTCCTCTCTCCTCTCCTCCTCCTCTCCCTCCCCTCTCCTCCTCTCCCTCCCCCTCTCCTCCTCTCTCCTCTCTCCTCCTCTCCTCCTCTCCCTCCTCCTCTCCTCCTCTCCTCTCCTCCTCTCCCTCCCCCTCTCCTCCTCTCCTCCTCTCTCCTCTCCTCCTCCTCTCCCCCCGTCTCCCCTACCCAACAGTGCGGGCGCGAGGCAGAGAACTTTGACCGTTTCTTTACACGTCACCCCCCAGTCCTGACCCCCCCAGACCAGGAGGTCATCATGAATCTCGACCAGGATGAGTTCCAGGGATTCTCCTTCGTTAACCCAGAGTACCCCTCTGTTACTGAGGAGGAGGCTGCAGAGAGCTAAGACACACACACTCCTTATCCAACGCACACACACACACACACACACACACACACACACATACACACACACACACACCTTAACCAACACACACACACACATACACACACACACACACTCCTTAACCAACGCACAAAACACATTCATACACACATACATACAGATGTAGGGTCTTAATTTGATCACCCTGTTGCAGGGTTACTAGACAGCACCTGAATATCCCTCTGTTACTGAGGAGGAGGAGGAGGACAGTCATACACACACACACGCACGCACGCACGCACGCACGCACGCACGCACGCACGCACGCACGCACGCACACACACACACACACACACACACACACACACACACACACACACACACACACACACACACACACACACACAGATAGACTCACTTCCTACCAGTCTCCCCTCTCTCTCACACCCCCACATCAAACCAGCGTCTATATAACGCACACTGACCTGTGTGAGTGTCAGAGGAGGCTGGTGTGAGGAGCTATAGGAGGACGGGGCTCGTTGTAACGACTGGAGTGGATTTAAAACGGAACAGGAATCGAACCGGACGGAAACCAACGCGTTCCACTCCTCCGATCCGTTTACTTTCATTCCCGGCTATTACAACGGGAGCCTCGACCCTCCCGTATCTCCTCCCGCCAGCCTCCTCTGGTGAGGATAGAAACTAACGTTGACCAACCTAACCTGCCTAAATATACTACTGGTTTTATTATGACGTAGATGAAGTGCGACCAGTATACGAATGTTCTAGTTGATGTCATAGAGGTGCGACGTGGACAGTCTTTCATCCTGTCTTACTGTAGGGAGACAGGACAGTATTTCATCCTGTCTTACTGTAGGGAGACAGGACAGTCTTTCATCCTGTCTTACTGTAGGGAGACAGGACAGTCTTTCATCCTGTCTAACTGTAGGGAGACAGGACAGTCTTTTATCCTGTCTTACTGTATGGAGACAGGACAGTCTTTCATCCTGTCTTACTGTAGGGAGACAGGACAGTCTTTCATCCTGTCTTACTGTAAGGAGACAGGACAGTCTTCCATCCTGTCTTACTGTAGGGAAACAGGACAGTCTTTCATCCTGTCTTACTGTAGGGAGACAGGACAGTCTTTCATAATTTCTTACTGTAGGGAGACAGGACAGTCTTTCATCCTGTCTAACTGTAGGGAGACAGGACAGTCTTTCATCCTGTCTTACTGTAGGGAGACAGGACAGTCTTTCATCCTGTCTTACTGTAGGGAGACAGGACAGTCTTTCATCCTGTCTTACTGCAAGGAGACAGGACAGTCTTTCATCCTGTCTTACTGTAGGGAGACAGG
>NC_092086.1:4982304-5007304 GCF_045679555.1 Salvelinus alpinus | reverse complement strand
TTCATTTGGACTGTGCCACATATATATTGTCCTGGTCATAGCAGGGTCGTCATGGAGATACCTAGTCAGTTGTCATGGTGATATGGTATGGAACCTCAGCAATGGGGTTAGACGTTCACATGGAGGAAAGGAGACAGGGGGATACCTAGTCAGTTGTCATGGAGATACCTAGTCAGTTGTCATGGAGATACCTAGTCAGTTGTCATGGAGATACCTAGTCAGTTGTCATGGAGATACGGTATGGTACCTCAGCTATGAGGTTAGACGTTCACATGGAGGATAGGAGACAGGGGGATACCTAGTCAGTTGTCATGGAGATACCTAGTCAGTTGTCATGGAGATACAGTATGGAACCTCAGCTATGAGGTTAGACGTTCACATGGAGGAAAGGAGACAGGAGGATACCTAGTCAGTTGTCATGGAGATACCTAGTCAGTTGTCATGGAGATACAGTATGGAACCTCAGCTATGAGGTTAGACGTTCACATGGAGGATAGGAGACAGGGGGATACCTAGTCAGTTGTCATGGAGATACCTAGTCAGTTGTCATGGAGATACCTAGTCAGTTGTCATGGAGATACCTAGTCAGTTGTACAACAGAATGCATTCAACTGAAATAAGTCTTCCGCATTTAACCCCCAACCCCTTCTGAATCAGCTCTAGCGTTTCGGGGGGAACTTTGGTCTTCTTTCCCTGAAGCTGGAGAGCCAGAGTTGGGGTTTTTCCAGAGCTAGCCAGACTGACTACTAACTAGGGTTGCAACGTTTCCGGGAAACTTTCCCATAATTCCCTGGTTGTCCAGGAATCTTGGTTGGAGGATTCCCGGATGTCCAGCTAATTCCCCCGTAATTCCAGGGATCTTGGTTGGAGGATTCACGGATGTCCAGCTAATACCCCCGTAATTCCAGGGTTCTTCTAACCACGATTTCTGGAAAACCAGGGAATTTTGGGGAAGTTACCGGAATTATGCAACCTTAAGAAAAAGACATAGAGAGGGTTTAATAATGGGCAGTTATAGAGGACAGGAGGTTATAGAGGACAGGAGGTTATAGAGGACAGGAGGTTATAGAGGACAGGAGGTTATAGAGGACAGGAGGTTATAGAGGACAGGAGGTTATAGAGGACAGGATGTTATAGAGGACAGGAGGTTATAGAGGACAGGAGGTTATAGAGGACAGGATGTTATAGAGGACAGGAGGTTATAGAGGACAGGAGGTTATAGAGGACAGGATGTTATAGAGGACAGGAGGTTATAGAGGACAGGAGGTTATAGAGGACAGGATGTTATAGAGGACAGGATGTTATAGAGGACAGGAGGTTATAGAGGACAGGAGGTTATAGAGGACAGGAGGTTATAGAGGACAGGAGGTTATAGAGGACAGGAGGTTATAGAGGACAGGATGTTATAGAGGACAGGATGTTATAGAGGACAGGAGGTTATAGAGGACAGGAGGTTATAGAGGACAGGAGGTTATAGAGGACAGGAGGTTATAGAGGACAGGAGGTTATAGAGGACAGGAGGTTATAGAGGACAGGAGGTTATAGAGGACAGGAGGTTATAGAGGACAGGAGGTTATAGAGGACAGGAGGTTATAGAGGACAGGAGGTTATAGAGGACAGGAGGTTATAGAGGACAGGAGGTTATAGAGGACAGGAGGTTATAGAGGACAGGAGGTTATAGAGGACAGGAGGTTATAGAGGACAGGAGGTTATAGAGGACAGGAGGTTATAGAGGACAGGAGGTTATAGAGGACAGGAGGTTATAGAGGACAGGAGGTTATAGAGGACAGGAGGTAATAGAGGACAGGAGGTTATAGAGGACAGGATGTTATAGAGGACAGGAGGTTATAGAGGACAGGAGGTTATAGAGGACAGGAGGTTATAGAGGACAGGATGTTATAGAGGACAGGAGGTTATAGAGGACAGGAGGTTATAGAGGACAGGATGTTATAGAGGACAGGATGTTATAGAGGACAGGAGGTTATAGAGGACAGGAGGTTATAGAGGACAGGAGGTTATAGAGGACAGGAGGTTATAGAGGACAGGAGGTTATAGAGGACAGGATGTTATAGAGGACAGGAGGTTATAGAGGACAGGAGGTTATAGAGGACAGGAGGTTATAGAGGACAGGAGGTTATAGAGGACAGGAGGTTATAGAGGACAGGAGGTTATAGAGGACAGGATGTTATAGAGGACAGGAGGTTATAGAGGACAGGAGGTTATAGAGGACAGGAGGTTATAGAGGACAGGAGGTTATAGAGGACAGGATGTTATAGAGGACAGGAGGTTATAGAGGACAGGAGGTTATAGAGGACAGGATGTTATAGAGGACAGGAGGTTATAGAGGACAGGAGGTTATAGAGGACAGGAGGTTATAGAGGACAGGATGTTATAGAGGACAGGAGGTTATAGAGGACAGGAGGTTATAGAGGACAGGATGTTATAGAGGACAGGAGGTTATAGAGGACAGGAGGTTATAGAGGACAGGAGGTTATAGAGGACAGGATGTTATAGAGGACAGGATGTTATAGAGGACAGGATGTTATAGAGGACAGGAGGTTATAGAGGACAGGAGGTTATAGAGGACAGGAGGTTATAGAGGACAGGAGGTTATAGAGGACAGGATGTTATAGAGGACAGGATGTTATAGAGGACAGGAGGTTATAGAGGACAGGAGGTTATAGAGGACAGGAGGTTATAGAGGACAGGAGGTTATAGAGGACAGGAGGTTATAGAGGACAGGAGGTAATAGAGGACAGGAGGTTATAGAGGACAGGAGGTTATAGAGGACAGGAGGTTATAGAGGACAGGATGTTATAGAGGACAGGATGTTATAGAGGACAGGAGGTTATAGAGGACAGGAGGTTATAGAGGACAGGAGGTTATAGAGGACAGGATGTTATAGAGGACAGGAGGTTATAGAGGACAGGAGGTTATAGAGGACAGGATGTTATAGAGGACAGGAGGTTATAGAGGACAGGAGGTTATAGAGGACAGGAGGTTATAGAGGACAGGAGGTTATAGAGGACAGGAGGTTATAGAGGACAGGATGTTATAGAGGACAGGAGGTTATAGAGGACAGGAGGTTATAGAGGACAGGATGTTATAGAGGACAGGAGGTTATAGAGGACAGGAGGTTATAGAGGACAGGAGGTTATAGAGGACAGGAGGTTTAATAATGGGCAGTTATAGAGGACAGGAGGTTATAGAGGACAGGAGGTTATAGAGGACAGGAGGTTATAGAGGACAGGAGGTTATAGAGGACAGGATGTTATAGAGGACAGGAGGTTATAGAGGACAGGAGGTTATAGAGGACAGGAGGTTATAGAGGACAGGAGGTTATAGAGGACAGGATGTTATAGAGGACAGGAGGTTATAGAGGACAGGAGGTTATAGAGGACAGGAGGTTATAGAGGACAGGAGGTTATAGAGGACAGGAGGTTATAGAGGACAGGATGTTATAGAGGACAGGAGGTTATAGAGGACAGGAGGTTATAGAGGACAGGAGGTTATAGAGGACAGGAGGTTATAGAGGACAGGAGGTTATAGAGGACAGGAGGTTATAGAGGACAGGATGTTATAGAGGACAGGAGGTTATAGAGGACAGGAGGTTATAGAGGACAGGAGGTTATAGAGGACAGGAGGTTATAGAGGACAGGAGGTTATAGAGGACAGGAGGTTATAGAGGACAGGAGGTTATAGAGGACAGGAGGTTATAGAGGACAGGAGGTTATAGAGGACAGGAGATTATAGAGGACAGGATGTTATAGAGGACAGGAGGTTATAGAGGACAGGAGGTTATAGAGGACAGGAGGTTATAGAGGACAGGATGTTATAGAGGACAGGAGGTTATAGAGGACAGGAGGTTATAGAGGACAGGAGGTTATAGAGGACAGGAGGTTATAGAGGACAGGAGGTTATAGAGGACAGGAGGTTATAGAGGACAGGAGGTTATAGAGGACAGGAGGTTATAGAGGACAGGAGGTTATAGAGGACAGGAGGTTATAGAGGACAGGAGGTTATAGAGGACAGGAGGTTATAGAGGACAGGAGGTTATAGAGGACAGGAGGTTATAGAGGACAGGAGGTTATAGAGGACAGGATGTTATAGAGGACAGGAGGTTATAGAGGACAGGAGGTTATAGAGGACAGGAGGTTATAGAGGACAGGAGGTTATAGAGGACAGGAGGTTATAGAGGACAGGAGGTTATAGAGGACAGGATGTTATAGAGGACAGGAGGTTATAGAGGACAGGAGGTTATAGAGGACAGGATGTTATAGAGGACAGGAGGTTATAGAGGACAGGAGGTTATAGAGGACAGGAGGTTATAGAGGACAGGAGGTTATAGAGGACAGGATGTTATAGAGGACAGGAGGTTATAGAGGACAGGAGGTTATAGAGGACAGGAGGTTATAGAGGACAGGAGGTTATAGAGGACAGGATGTTATAGAGGACAGGAGGTTATAGAGGACAGGAGGTTATAGAGGACAGGAGGTTATAGAGGACAGGATGTTATAGAGGACAGGAGGTTATAGAGGACAGGAGGTTTAATAATGGGCAGTTATAGAGGACAGGAGGTTTAATAATGGGCAGTTATAGAGGACAGGAGGTTTAATAATGGGCAGTTATAGAGGACAGGAGGTTTAATAATGGGCAGTTATAGAGGACAGGAGGTTTAATAATGGGCAGTTATAGAGGACAGGAGGTTTAATAATGGGCAGTTATAGAGGACAGGAGGTTTAATAATGGGCAGTTATAGAGGACAGGAGGTTATAGAGGACAGGAGGTTTAATAATGGGCAGTTATAGAGAACAGGAGGTTAAAGAGGACAGGAGGTTTAATAATGGGCAGTTATAGAGGACAGGAGGTTTAATAATGGGCAGTTATAGAGGACAGGAGGTTAAAGAGGACAGGAGGTTTAATAATGGGCAGTTATAGAGGACAGGAGGTTTAATAATGGGCAGTTATAGAGGACAGGAGGTTTAATAATGGGCAGTTATAGAGGACAGGAGGTTTAATAATGGGCAGTTATAGAGGACAGTAGGTTTAATAATGGGCAGTTATAGAGGACAGGAGGTTTAATAATGGGCAGTTATAGAGGACAGTAGGTTTAATAATGGGCAGTTATAGAGGACAGGAGGTTTAATAATGGGCAGTTATAGGGGACAGGAGGTTTAATAATGGGCAGTTATAGAGGACAGGAGGTTTAATAATGGGCAGTTATAGAGGACAGTAGGTTTAATAATGGGCAGTTATAGAGGACAGGAGGTTATAGAGGACAGGAGGTTTAATAATGGGCAGTAGTATAGAGGACAGGAGGTTTAATAATGGGCAGTTATAGAGGACAGGAGGTTTAATAATGGGCAGTTATAGAGGACAGTAGGTTTAATAATGGGCAGTTATAGAGGACAGGAGGTTATAGAGGACAGGAGGTTTAATAATGGGCAGTAGTATAGAGGACAGGAGGTTTAATAATGGGCAGTTATAGAGGACAGGAGGTTATAGAGGACAGGAGGTTTAATAATGGGCAGTTATAGAGGACAGGAGGTTTAATAATGGGCAGTTATAGAGGACAGGAGGTTTAATAATGGGCAGTTATAGAGGACAGGAGGTTTAATAATTGGCAGTTATAGAGGACAGGAGGTTTAATAATGGGCAGTTATAGAGGACAGGAGGTTTAATAATGGGCAGTTATAGAGGACAGGAGGTTTAATAATTGGCAGTTATAGAGGACAGGAGGTTTAATAATGGGCAGTTATAGAGGACAGGAGGTTTAATAATGGGCAGTTATAGAGGACAGGAGGTTTAATAATGGGCAGTTATAGAGGACAGGAGGTTTAATAATGGGCAGTTGTAGAGGACAGGAGGTTTAATAATGGGCAGTTATAGAGGACAGGAGGTTTAATAATGGGCAGTTATAGAGGACAGGAGGTTTAATAATGGGCAGTTATAGAGGACAGGAGGTTTAATAATGGGCAGTTATAGAGGACAGGAGGTTTAATAATGGGCAGTTATAGAGGACAGGAGGTTTAATAATGGGCAGTTATAGAGGACAGGAGGTTTAATAATGGGCAGTTATAGAGGACAGGAGGTTTAATAATGGGCAGTTATAGAGGACAGGAGGTTTAATAATGGGCAGTTATAGAGGACAGGAGGTTTAATAATGGGCAGTTATAGGGGACAGGAGGTTTAATAATGGGCAGTTATAGAGGACAGGAGGTTTAATAATGGGCAGTTATAGAGGACAGTAGGTTTAATAATGGGCAGTTATAGAGGACAGGAGGTTATAGAGGACAGGAGGTTTAATAATGGGCAGTAGTATAGAGGACAGGAGGTTTAATAATGGGCAGTTATAGAGGACAGGAGGTTTAATAATGGGCAGTTATAGAGGACAGTAGGTTTAATAATGGGCAGTTATAGAGGACAGGAGGTTATAGAGGACAGGAGGTTTAATAATGGGCAGTAGTATAGAGGACAGGAGGTTTAATAATGGGCAGTTATAGAGGACAGGAGGTTATAGAGGACAGGAGGTTTAATAATGGGCAGTTATAGAGGACAGGAGGTTTAATAATGGGCAGTTATAGAGGACAGGAGGTTTAATAATGGGCAGTTATAGAGGACAGGAGGTTTAATAATTGGCAGTTATAGAGGACAGGAGGTTTAATAATGGGCAGTTATAGAGGACAGGAGGTTTAATAATGGGCAGTTATAGAGGACAGTAGGTTTAATAATGGGCAGTTATAGAGGACAGGAGGTTTAATAATGGGCAGTTATAGAGGACAGGAGGTTTAATAATTGGCAGTTATAGAGGACAGGAGGTTTAATAATGGGCAGTTATAGAGGACAGGAGGTTTAATAATGGGCAGTTATAGAGGACAGGAGGTTTAATAATGGGCAGTTATAGAGGACAGGAGGTTTAATAATGGGCAGTTGTAGAGGACAGGAGGTTTAATAATGGGCAGTTATAGAGGACAGGAGGTTTAATAATGGGCAGTTATAGAGGACAGGAGGTTTAATAATGGGCAGTTATAGAGGACAGGAGGTTTAATAATGGGCAGTTATAGAGGACAGGAGGTTTAATAATGGGCAGTTATAGAGGACAGGAGGTTTAATAATGGGCAGTTATAGAGGACAGGAGGTTTAATAATGGGCAGTTATAGAGGACAGGAGGTTTAATAATGGGCAGTTATAGAGGACAGGAGGTTTAATAATGGGCAGTTATAGAGGACAGGAGGTTTAATAATGGGCAGTTATAGAGGACAGGAGGTTTAATAATGGGCAGTTAAAGAGGACAGGAGGTTTAATAATGGGCAGTTATAGAGGACAGGAGGTTTAATAATGGGCAGTTATAGAGGACAGGAGGTTTAATAATGGGCAGTTATAGAGGACAGGAGGTTTAATAATGGGCAGTTATAGAGGACAGGAGGTTATAGAGGACAGGAGGTTTAATAATGGGCAGTTATAGAGAACAGGAGGTTAAAGAGGACAGGAGGTTTAATAATGGGCAGTTATAGAGGACAGGAGGTTTAATAATGGGCAGTTATAGAGGACAGGAGGTTAAAGAGGACAGGAGGTTTAATAATGGGCAGTTATAGAGGACAGGAGGTTTAATAATGGGCAGTTATAGAGGACAGGAGGTTTAATAATGGGCAGTTATAGAGGACAGGAGGTTTAATAATGGGCAGTTATAGAGGACAGGAGGTTTAATAATGGGCAGTTATAGAGGACATGAGGTTTAATAATGGGCAGTTATAGAGGACAGTAGGTTTAATAATGGGCAGTTATAGAGGACAGGAGGTTTAATAATGGGCAGTTATAGGGGACAGGAGGTTTAATAATGGGCAGTTATAGAGGACAGGAGGTTTAATAATGGGCAGTTATAGAGGACAGTAGGTTTAATAATGGGCAGTTATAGAGGACAGGAGGTTATAGAGGACAGGAGGTTTAATAATGGGCAGTAGTATAGAGGACAGGAGGTTTAATAATGGGCAGTTATAGAGGACAGGAGGTTTAATAATGGGCAGTTATAGAGGACAGGAGGTTTAATAATGGGCAGTTATAGAGGACAGGAGGTTTAATAATGGGCAGTTATAGAGGACAGGAGGTTTAATAATGGGCAGTTATAGAGGACAGGAGGTTTAATAATGGGCAGTTATAGAGGACAGGAGGTTTAATAATGGGCAGTTATAGAGGACAGGAGGTTTAATAATGGGCAGTTATAGAGGACAGGAGGTTATAGAGGACAGGAGGTTTAATAATGGGCAGTTATAGAGAACAGGAGGTTAAAGAGGACAGGAGGTTTAATAATGGGCAGTTATAGAGGACAGGAGGTTTAATAATGGGCAGTTATAGAGGACAGGAGGTTAAAGAGGACAGGAGGTTTAATAATGGGCAGTTATAGAGGACAGGAGGTTTAATAATGGGCAGTTATAGAGGACAGGAGGTTTAATAATGGGCAGTTATAGAGGACAGGAGGTTTAATAATGGGCAGTTATAGAGGACAGTAGGTTTAATAATGGGCAGTTATAGAGGACAGGAGGTTTAATAATGGGCAGTTATAGAGGACAGTAGGTTTAATAATGGGCAGTTATAGAGGACAGGAGGTTTAATAATGGGCAGTTATAGGGGACAGGAGGTTTAATAATGGGCAGTTATAGAGGACAGGAGGTTTAATAATGGGCAGTTATAGAGGACAGTAGGTTTAATAATGGGCAGTTATAGAGGACAGGAGGTTATAGAGGACAGGAGGTTTAATAATGGGCAGTAGTATAGAGGACAGGAGGTTTAATAATGGGCAGTTATAGAGGACAGGAGGTTTAATAATGGGCAGTTATAGAGGACAGTAGGTTTAATAATGGGCAGTTATAGAGGACAGGAGGTTATAGAGGACAGGAGGTTTAATAATGGGCAGTAGTATAGAGGACAGGAGGTTTAATAATGGGCAGTTATAGAGGACAGGAGGTTTAATAATGGGCAGTTATAGAGGACAGGAGGTTTAATAATGGGCAGTTATAGAGGACAGGAGGTTTAATAATGGGCAGTTATAGAGGACAGGAGGTTTAATAATGGGCAGTTATAGAGGACAGGAGGTTTAATAATGGGCAGTTATAGAGGACAGGAGGTTTAATAATGGGCAGTTATAGAGGACAGGAGGTTTAATAATTGGCAGTTATAGAGGACAGGAGGTTTAATAATGGGCAGTTATAGAGGACAGGAGGTTTAATAATGGGCAGTTATAGAGGACAGGAGGTTTAATAATTGGCAGTTATAGAGGACAGGAGGTTTAATAATGGGCAGTTATAGAGGACAGGAGGTTTAATAATGGGCAGTTATAGAGGACAGGAGGTTTAATAATGGGCAGTTATAGAGGACAGGAGGTTTAATAATGGGCAGTTGTAGAGGACAGGAGGTTTAATAATGGGCAGTTATAGAGGACAGGAGGTTTAATAATGGGCAGTTATAGAGGACAGGAGGTTTAATAATGGGCAGTTATAGAGGACAGGAGGTTTAATAATGGGCAGTTATAGAGGACAGGAGGTTTAATAATGGGCAGTTATAGAGGACAGGAGGTTTAATAATGGGCAGTTATAGAGGACAGGAGGTTTAATAATGGGCAGTTATAGAGGACAGGAGGTTTAATAATGGGCAGTTATAGAGGACAGGAGGTTTAATAATGGGCAGTTATAGAGGACAGGAGGTTTAATAATGGGCAGTTATAGGGGACAGGAGGTTTAATAATGGGCAGTTATAGAGGACAGGAGGTTTAATAATGGGCAGTTATAGAGGACAGTAGGTTTAATAATGGGCAGTTATAGAGGACAGGAGGTTATAGAGGACAGGAGGTTTAATAATGGGCAGTAGTATAGAGGACAGGAGGTTTAATAATGGGCAGTTATAGAGGACAGGAGGTTTAATAATGGGCAGTTATAGAGGACAGTAGGTTTAATAATGGGCAGTTATAGAGGACAGGAGGTTATAGAGGACAGGAGGTTTAATAATGGGCAGTAGTATAGAGGACAGGAGGTTTAATAATGGGCAGTTATAGAGGACAGGAGGTTATAGAGGACAGGAGGTTTAATAATGGGCAGTTATAGAGGACAGGAGGTTTAATAATGGGCAGTTATAGAGGACAGGAGGTTTAATAATGGGCAGTTATAGAGGACAGGAGGTTTAATAATTGGCAGTTATAGAGGACAGGAGGTTTAATAATGGGCAGTTATAGAGGACAGGAGGTTTAATAATGGGCAGTTATAGAGGACAGTAGGTTTAATAATGGGCAGTTATAGAGGACAGGAGGTTTAATAATGGGCAGTTATAGAGGACAGGAGGTTTAATAATTGGCAGTTATAGAGGACAGGAGGTTTAATAATGGGCAGTTATAGAGGACAGGAGGTTTAATAATGGGCAGTTATAGAGGACAGGAGGTTTAATAATGGGCAGTTATAGAGGACAGGAGGTTTAATAATGGGCAGTTGTAGAGGACAGGAGGTTTAATAATGGGCAGTTATAGAGGACAGGAGGTTTAATAATGGGCAGTTATAGAGGACAGGAGGTTTAATAATGGGCAGTTATAGAGGACAGGAGGTTTAATAATGGGCAGTTATAGAGGACAGGAGGTTTAATAATGGGCAGTTATAGAGGACAGGAGGTTTAATAATGGGCAGTTATAGAGGACAGGAGGTTTAATAATGGGCAGTTATAGAGGACAGGAGGTTTAATAATGGGCAGTTATAGAGGACAGGAGGTTTAATAATGGGCAGTTATAGAGGACAGGAGGTTTAATAATGGGCAGTTATAGAGGACAGGAGGTTTAATAATGGGCAGTTAAAGAGGACAGGAGGTTTAATAATGGGCAGTTATAGAGGACAGGAGGTTTAATAATGGGCAGTTATAGAGGACAGGAGGTTTAATAATGGGCAGTTATAGAGGACAGGAGGTTTAATAATGGGCAGTTATAGAGGACAGGAGGTTATAGAGGACAGGAGGTTTAATAATGGGCAGTTATAGAGAACAGGAGGTTAAAGAGGACAGGAGGTTTAATAATGGGCAGTTATAGAGGACAGGAGGTTTAATAATGGGCAGTTATAGAGGACAGGAGGTTAAAGAGGACAGGAGGTTTAATAATGGGCAGTTATAGAGGACAGGAGGTTTAATAATGGGCAGTTATAGAGGACAGGAGGTTTAATAATGGGCAGTTATAGAGGACAGGAGGTTTAATAATGGGCAGTTATAGAGGACAGGAGGTTTAATAATGGGCAGTTATAGAGGACATGAGGTTTAATAATGGGCAGTTATAGAGGACAGTAGGTTTAATAATGGGCAGTTATAGAGGACAGGAGGTTTAATAATGGGCAGTTATAGGGGACAGGAGGTTTAATAATGGGCAGTTATAGAGGACAGGAGGTTTAATAATGGGCAGTTATAGAGGACAGTAGGTTTAATAATGGGCAGTTATAGAGGACAGGAGGTTATAGAGGACAGGAGGTTTAATAATGGGCAGTAGTATAGAGGACAGGAGGTTTAATAATGGGCAGTTATAGAGGACAGGAGGTTTAATAATGGGCAGTTATAGAGGACAGGAGGTTTAATAATGGGCAGTTATAGAGGACAGGAGGTTTAATAATGGGCAGTTATAGAGGACAGGAGGTTTAATAATGGGCAGTTATAGAGGACAGGAGGTTTAATAATGGGCAGTTATAGAGGACAGGAGGTTTAATAATGGGCAGTTATAGAGGACAGGAGGTTTAATAATGGGCAGTTATAGAGGACAGGAGGTTATAGAGGACAGGAGGTTTAATAATGGGCAGTTATAGAGAACAGGAGGTTAAAGAGGACAGGAGGTTTAATAATGGGCAGTTATAGAGGACAGGAGGTTTAATAATGGGCAGTTATAGAGGACAGGAGGTTAAAGAGGACAGGAGGTTTAATAATGGGCAGTTATAGAGGACAGGAGGTTTAATAATGGGCAGTTATAGAGGACAGGAGGTTTAATAATGGGCAGTTATAGAGGACAGGAGGTTTAATAATGGGCAGTTATAGAGGACAGTAGGTTTAATAATGGGCAGTTATAGAGGACAGGAGGTTTAATAATGGGCAGTTATAGAGGACAGTAGGTTTAATAATGGGCAGTTATAGAGGACAGGAGGTTTAATAATGGGCAGTTATAGGGGACAGGAGGTTTAATAATGGGCAGTTATAGAGGACAGGAGGTTTAATAATGGGCAGTTATAGAGGACAGTAGGTTTAATAATGGGCAGTTATAGAGGACAGGAGGTTATAGAGGACAGGAGGTTTAATAATGGGCAGTAGTATAGAGGACAGGAGGTTTAATAATGGGCAGTTATAGAGGACAGGAGGTTTAATAATGGGCAGTTATAGAGGACAGTAGGTTTAATAATGGGCAGTTATAGAGGACAGGAGGTTATAGAGGACAGGAGGTTTAATAATGGGCAGTAGTATAGAGGACAGGAGGTTTAATAATGGGCAGTTATAGAGGACAGGAGGTTATAGAGGACAGGAGGTTTAATAATGGGCAGTTATAGAGGACAGGAGGTTTAATAATGGGCAGTTATAGAGGACAGGAGGTTTAATAATGGGCAGTTATAGAGGACAGGAGGTTTAATAATTGGCAGTTATAGAGGACAGGAGGTTTAATAATGGGCAGTTATAGAGGACAGGAGGTTTAATAATGGGCAGTTATAGAGGACAGTAGGTTTAATAATGGGCAGTTATAGAGGACAGGAGGTTTAATAATGGGCAGTTATAGAGGACAGGAGGTTTAATAATTGGCAGTTATAGAGGACAGGAGGTTTAATAATGGGCAGTTATAGAGGACAGGAGGTTTAATAATGGGCAGTTATATAGGACAGGAGGTTTAATAATGGGCAGTTATAGAGGACAGGAGGTTTAATAATGGGCAGTTGTAGAGGACAGGAGGTTTAATAATGGGCAGTTATAGAGGACAGGAGGTTTAATAATGGGCAGTTATAGAGGACAGGAGGTTTAATAATGGGCAGTTATAGAGGACAGGAGGTTTAATAATGGGCAGTTATAGAGGACAGGAGGTTTAATAATGGGCAGTTATAGAGGACAGGAGGTTTAATAATGGGCAGTTATAGAGGACAGGAGGTTTAATAATGGGCAGTTATAGAGGACAGGAGGTTTAATAATGGGCAGTTATAGAGGACAGGAGGTTTAATAATGGGCAGTTATAGAGGACAGGAGGTTTAATAATGGGCAGTTATAGAGGACAGGAGGTTTAATAATGGGCAGTTATAGAGGACAGGAGGTTTAATAATGGGCAGTTATAGAGGACAGGAGGTTTAATAATGGGCAGTTATAGAGGACAGGAGGTTTAATAATGGGCAGTTATAGAGGACAGGAGGTTTAATAATGGGCAGTTATAGAGGACAGGAGGTTTAATAATGGGCAGTTATAGAGGACAGGAGGTTTAATAATGGGCAGTTATAGAGGACAGGAGGTTTAATAATGGGCAGTTATAGAGGACAGGAGGTTATAGAGGACAGGAGGTTTAATAATGGGCAGTTATAGAGAACAGGAGGTTAAAGAGGACAGGAGGTTTAATAATGGGCAGTAGTATAGAGGACAGGAGGTTTAATAATGGGCAGTTATAGAGGACAGGAGGTTTAATAATGGGCAGTTATAGAGGACAGGAGGTTATAGAGGACAGGAGGTTTAATAATGGGCAGTAGTATAGAGGACAGGAGGTTTAATAATGGGCAGTTATAGAGGACAGGAGGTTTAATAATGGGCAGTTATAGAGGACAGTAGGTTTAATAATGGGCAGTTATAGAGGACAGGAGGTTATAGAGGACAGGAGGTTTAATAATGGGCAGTAGTATAGAGGACAGGAGGTTTAATAATGGGCAGTTATAGAGGACAGGAGGTTATAGAGGACAGGAGGTTTAATAATGGGCAGTTATAGAGGACAGGAGGTTTAATAATGGGCAGTTATAGAGGACAGGAGGTTTAATAATGGGCAGTTATAGAGGACAGGAGGTTTAATAATTGGCAGTTATAGAGGACAGGAGGTTTAATAATGGGCAGTTATAGAGGACAGGAGGTTTAATAATGGGCAGTTATAGAGGACAGTAGGTTTAATAATGGGCAGTTATAGAGGACAGGAGGTTTAATAATGGGCAGTTATAGAGGACAGGAGGTTTAATAATTGGCAGTTATAGAGGACAGGAGGTTTAATAATGGGCAGTTATAGAGGACAGGAGGTTTAATAATGGGCAGTTATAGAGGACAGGAGGTTTAATAATGGGCAGTTATAGAGGACAGGAGGTTTAATAATGGGCAGTTGTAGAGGACAGGAGGTTTAATAATGGGCAGTTATAGAGGACAGGAGGTTTAATAATGGGCAGTTATAGAGGACAGGAGGTTTAATAATGGGCAGTTATAGAGGACAGGAGGTTTAATAATGGGCAGTTATAGAGGACAGGAGGTTTAATAATGGGCAGTTATAGAGGACAGGAGGTTTAATAATGGGCAGTTATAGAGGACAGGAGGTTTAATAATGGGCAGTTATAGAGGACAGGAGGTTTAATAATGGGCAGTTATAGAGGACAGGAGGTTTAATAATGGGCAGTTATAGAGGACAGGAGGTTTAATAATGGGCAGTTATAGAGGACAGGAGGTTTAATAATGGGCAGTTATAGAGGACAGGAGGTTTAATAATGGGCAGTTAAAGAGGACAGGAGGTTTAATAATGGGCAGTTATAGAGGACAGGAGGTTTAATAATGGGCAGTTATAGAGGACAGGAGGTTTAATAATGGGCAGTTATAGAGGACAGGAGGTTTAATAATGGGCAGTTATAGAGGACAGGAGGTTATAGAGGACAGGAGGTTTAATAATGGGCAGTTATAGAGAACAGGAGGTTAAAGAGGACAGGAGGTTTAATAATGGGCAGTTATAGAGGACAGGAGGTTTAATAATGGGCAGTTATAGAGGACAGGAGGTTAAAGAGGACAGGAGGTTTAATAATGGGCAGTTATAGAGGACAGGAGGTTTAATAATGGGCAGTTATAGAGGACAGGAGGTTTAATAATGGGCAGTTATAGAGGACAGGAGGTTTAATAATGGGCAGTTATAGAGGACAGGAGGTTTAATAATGGGCAGTTATAGAGGACATGAGGTTTAATAATGGGCAGTTATAGAGGACAGTAGGTTTAATAATGGGCAGTTATAGAGGACAGGAGGTTTAATAATGGGCAGTTATAGGGGACAGGAGGTTTAATAATGGGCAGTTATAGAGGACAGGAGGTTTAATAATGGGCAGTTATAGAGGACAGTAGGTTTAATAATGGGCAGTTATAGAGGACAGGAGGTTATAGAGGACAGGAGGTTTAATAATGGGCAGTAGTATAGAGGACAGGAGGTTTAATAATGGGCAGTTATAGAGGACAGGAGGTTTAATAATGGGCAGTTATAGAGGACAGGAGGTTTAATAATGGGCAGTTATAGAGGACAGGAGGTTTAATAATGGGCAGTTATAGAGGACAGGAGGTTTAATAATGGGCAGTTATAGAGGACAGGAGGTTTAATAATGGGCAGTTATAGAGGACAGGAGGTTTAATAATGGGCAGTTATAGAGGACAGGAGGTTTAATAATGGGCAGTTATAGAGGACAGGAGGTTATAGAGGACAGGAGGTTTAATAATGGGCAGTTATAGAGAACAGGAGGTTAAAGAGGACAGGAGGTTTAATAATGGGCAGTTATAGAGGACAGGAGGTTTAATAATGGGCAGTTATAAAGGACAGGAGGTTAAAGAGGACAGGAGGTTTAATAATGGGCAGTTATAGAGGACAGGAGGTTTAATAATGGGCAGTTATAGAGGACAGGAGGTTTAATAATGGGCAGTTATAGAGGACAGGAGGTTTAATAATGGGCAGTTATAGAGGACAGTAGGTTTAATAATGGGCAGTTATAGAGGACAGGAGGTTTAATAATGGGCAGTTATAGAGGACAGTAGGTTTAATAATGGGCAGTTATAGAGGACAGGAGGTTTAATAATGGGCAGTTATAGGGGACAGGAGGTTTAATAATGGGCAGTTATAGAGGACAGGAGGTTTAATAATGGGCAGTTATAGAGGACAGTAGGTTTAATAATGGGCAGTTATAGAGGACAGGAGGTTATAGAGGACAGGAGGTTTAATAATGGGCAGTAGTATAGAGGACAGGAGGTTTAATAATGGGCAGTTATAGAGGACAGGAGGTTTAATAATGGGCAGTTATAGAGGACAGTAGGTTTAATAATGGGCAGTTATAGAGGACAGGAGGTTATAGAGGACAGGAGGTTTAATAATGGGCAGTAGTATAGAGGACAGGAGGTTTAATAATGGGCAGTTATAGAGGACAGGAGGTTATAGAGGACAGGAGGTTTAATAATGGGCAGTTATAGAGGACAGGAGGTTTAATAATGGGCAGTTATAGAGGACAGGAGGTTTAATAATGGGCAGTTATAGAGGACAGGAGGTTTAATAATTGGCAGTTATAGAGGACAGGAGGTTTAATAATGGGCAGTTATAGAGGACAGGAGGTTTAATAATGGGCAGTTATAGAGGACAGTAGGTTTAATAATGGGCAGTTATAGAGGACAGGAGGTTTAATAATGGGCAGTTATAGAGGACAGGAGGTTTAATAATTGGCAGTTATAGAGGACAGGAGGTTTAATAATGGGCAGTTATAGAGGACAGGAGGTTTAATAATGGGCAGTTATAGAGGACAGGAGGTTTAATAATGGGCAGTTATAGAGGACAGGAGGTTTAATAATGGGCAGTTGTAGAGGACAGGAGGTTTAATAATGGGCAGTTATAGAGGACAGGAGGTTTAATAATGGGCAGTTATAGAGGACAGGAGGTTTAATAATGGGCAGTTATAGAGGACAGGAGGTTTAATAATGGGCAGTTATAGAGGACAGGAGGTTTAATAATGGGCAGTTATAGAGGACAGGAGGTTTAATAATGGGCAGTTATAGAGGACAGGAGGTTTAATAATGGGCAGTTATAGAGGACAGGAGGTTTAATAATGGGCAGTTATAGAGGACAGGAGGTTTAATAATGGGCAGTTATAGAGGACAGGAGGTTTAATAATGGGCAGTTATAGAGGACAGGAGGTTTAATAATGGGCAGTTATAGAGGACAGGAGGTTTAATAATGGGCAGTTAAAGAGGACAGGAGGTTTAATAATGGGCAGTTATAGAGGACAGGAGGTTTAATAATGGGCAGTTATAGAGGACAGGAGGTTTAATAATGGGCAGTTATAGAGGACAGGAGGTTTAATAATGGGCAGTTATAGAGGACAGGAGGTTATAGAGGACAGGAGGTTTAATAATGGGCAGTTATAGAGAACAGGAGGTTAAAGAGGACAGGAGGTTTAATAATGGGCAGTTATAGAGGACAGGAGGTTTAATAATGGGCAGTTATAGAGGACAGGAGGTTAAAGAGGACAGGAGGTTTAATAATGGGCAGTTATAGAGGACAGGAGGTTTAATAATGGGCAGTTATAGAGGACAGGAGGTTTAATAATGGGCAGTTATAGAGGACAGGAGGTTTAATAATGGGCAGTTATAGAGGACAGGAGGTTTAATAATGGGCAGTTATAGAGGACATGAGGTTTAATAATGGGCAGTTATAGAGGACAGTAGGTTTAATAATGGGCAGTTATAGAGGACAGGAGGTTTAATAATGGGCAGTTATAGGGGACAGGAGGTTTAATAATGGGCAGTTATAGAGGACAGGAGGTTTAATAATGGGCAGTTATAGAGGACAGTAGGTTTAATAATGGGCAGTTATAGAGGACAGGAGGTTATAGAGGACAGGAGGTTTAATAATGGGCAGTAGTATAGAGGACAGGAGGTTTAATAATGGGCAGTTATAGAGGACAGGAGGTTTAATAATGGGCAGTTATAGAGGACAGTAGGTTTAATAATGGGCAGTTATAGAGGACAGGAGGTTATAGAGGACAGGAGGTTTAATAATGGGCAGTAGTATAGAGGACAGGAGGTTTAATAATGGGCAGTTATAGAGGACAGGAGGTTATAGAGGACAGGAGGTTTAATAATGGGCAGTTATAGAGGACAGGAGGTTTAATAATGGGCAGTTATAGAGGACAGGAGGTTTAATAATGGGCAGTTATAGAGGACAGGAGGTTTAATAATTGGCAGTTATAGAGGACAGGAGGTTTAATAATGGGCAGTTATAGAGAACAGGAGGTTTAATAATGGGCAGTTATAGAGGACAGGAGGTTTAATAATTGGCAGTTATAGAGGACAGGAGGTTTAATAATGGGCAGTTATAGAGGACAGGAGGTTTAATAATTGGCAGTTATAGAGGACAGGAGGTTTAATAATGGGCAGTTATAGAGGACAGGAGGTTTAATAATGGGCAGTTATAGAGGACAGGAGGTTTAATAATGGGCAGTTATAGAGGACAGGAGGTTTAATAATGGGCAGTTGTAGAGGACAGGAGGTTTAATAATGGGCAGTTATAGAGGACAGGAGGTTTAATAATGGGCAGTTATAGAGGACAGGAGGTTTAATAATGGGCAGTTATAGAGGACAGGAGGTTTAATAATGGGCAGTTATAGAGGACAGGAGGTTTAATAATGGGCAGTTATAGAGGACAGGAGGTTTAATAATGGGCAGTTATAGAGGACAGGAGGTTTAATAATGGGCAGTTATAGAGGACAGGAGGTTTAATAATGGGCAGTTATAGAGGACAGGAGGTTTAATAATGGGCAGTTATAGAGGACAGGAGGTTTAATAATGGGCAGTTATAGAGGACAGGAGGTTTAATAATGGGCAGTTATAGAGGACAGGAGGTTTAATAATGGGCAGTTATAGAGGACAGGAGGTTTAATAATGGGCAGTTATAGAGGACAGGAGGTTTAATAATGGGCAGTTATAGAGGACAGGAGGTTTAATAATGGGCAGTTATAGAGGACAGGAGGTTTAATAATGGGCAGTTATAGAGGACAGGAGGTTTAATAATGGGCAGTTATAGAGGACAGGAGGTTTAATAATGGGCAGTTATAGAGGACAGGAGGTTTAATAATGGGCAGTTATAGAGGACAGGAGGTTTAATAATGGGCAGTAGTATAGAGGACAGGAGGTTTAATAATGGGCAGTTATAGAGGACAGGAGGTTTAATAATGGGCAGTTATAGAGGACAGGAGGTTTAATAATGGGCAGTTATAGAGGACAGGAGGTTTAATAATGGGCAGTAGTATAGAGGACAGGAGGTTTAATAATGGGCAGTTATAGAGGACAGGAGGTTTAATAATGGGCAGTTATAGAGGACAGGAGGTTTAATAATGGGCAGTTATAGAGGACAGGAGGTTTAATAATGGGCAGTTATAGAGGACAGGAGGTTTAATAATGGGCAGTTATAGAGGACAGGAGGTTTAATAATGGGCAGTTATAGAGGACAGGAGGTTTAATAATGGGCAGTTATAGAGGACAGGAGGTTTAATAATGGGCAGTAGTATAGAGGACAGGAGGTTTAATAATGGGCAGTTATAGAGGACAGGAGGTTTAATAATGGGCAGTTATAGAGGACAGGAGGTTTAATAATGGGCAGTTATAGAGGACAGGAGGTTTAATAATGGGCAGTTATAGAGGACAGGAGGTTTAATAATGGGCAGTTATAGAGGACAGGAGGTTTAATAATGGGCAGTTATAGAGGACAGGAGGTTTAATAATGGGCAGTAGTATAGAGGACAGGAGGTTTAATAATGGGCAGTAGTATAGAGGACAGGAGGTTTAATAATGGGCAGTAGTATAGAGGACAGGAGGTTTAATAATGGGCAGTTATAGAGTACAGGAGGTTTAATAATGGGCAGTTATTGAGGACAGGAGGTTTAATAATGGGCAGTTATAGAGGACAGGAGGTTTAATAATGGGCAGTTATAGAGGACAAGAGGTTTAATAATGGGCAGTTATAGAGGACAGGAGGTTTAATAATGGGCAGTAGTATAGAGGACAGGAGGTTTAATAATGGGCAGTTATAGAGGACAGGAGGTTTAATAATGGGCAGTTATAGAGGACAGGAGGTTTAATAATGGGCAGTTATAGAGGACAGGAGGTTTAATAATGGGCAGTTATAGAGGACAGGAGGTTTAATAATGGGCAGTTATAGAGGACAGGAGGTTTAATAATGGGCAGTTATAGAGGACAGGAGGTTTAATAATGGGCAGTAGTATAGAGGACAGGAGGTTTAATAATGGGCAGTAGTATAGAGGACAGGAGGTTTAATAATGGGCAGTAGTATAGAGGACAGGAGGTTTAATAATGGGCAGTTATAGAGGACAGGAGGTTTAATAATGGGCAGTTATAGAGGACAGGAGGTTTAATAATGGGCAGTTATAGAGGACAGGAGGTTTAATAATGGGCAGTTATAGAGGACAGGAGGTTTAATATTGGGCAGTTATAGAGGACAGGAGGTTTAATAATGGGCAGTTATAGAAGACAGGAGGTTTAATAATGGGCAGTTATAGAGGACAGGAGGTTTAATAATGGGCAGTTATAGAGGACAGGAGGTTTAATAATGGGCAGTTATAGAGGACAGGAGGTTTAATAATGGGCAGTTATAGAGGACAGGAGGTTTAATAATGGGCAGTTATAGAGGACAGGAGATTTAATAATGGGCAGTTATAGAGGACAGGAGGTTTAATAATGGGCAGTAGTATAGGGCATATATCCTTGTGTTTCTGCCAAAACGTGCTGTGTAGAAATTGAGCAGGGCTTCGATGTTTTTTAACGATAGCGTTAAATGTCTTCGACAACAACCAATATCTATATATCAAGCTATATAAATATACATCTGTTTCAAATGTTAATTTACAGTATGTCCTGTGAAACCATGTGTTCAGTATTGTAAACCAGCATAGAGAGAGAGAGAGAGAGAGAGAGAGCAGATCTATGTGTTTTAGTCGTAGACGTAGAATCTCTTCAAACGGGACCTAGAACCTCTAAACCGTCTGGCAATTTGACTGGTAGACTCCATGATTTTACACACACCGTTAATGGCTGCCAGTCCACCCATTATGACATCATTGACTGGAATGGGGAGGTCTGTTCTATAGATTCTATTTCTACGGTTGTATTTCTAGGATGCTGATGATGATCTCTGTGTCTCTCTGGACTGACTGAAGGAGTACCTTCCTGCATGATCTGTTACTATGATTTAAACAAACTGTAGAACAATGTACTATTTATTAGCAGTTTAACAGAGAGTTGGTCCAGTGTGTGTGCTTTTGTATAATATATATCTCTAGAATAGTATGCAATACAACTGCTTTACATGTGCCACAGTATTTTACAGAAAATATATATATATTCAATAAAATCAAAAAAATTATCTGATGTTTTTTTGGGGGGGGGGAATTGTTCTATGGAATGTTTGTGATTCTAGATTCTTTGTATTGTTCTATGCAATGTTTGTGATTCTAGATTCTTTGTTTGTATTGTTCTATGGAATGTTTGTGATTCTAGATTCTTTGTTTGTATTGTTCTATGGAATGTTTGTGATTCTAGATTCTTCGTTTGTATTGTTCTATGGAATGTTTGTGCTTCTACAGCCTTCATTTTGCTGTGTGTGTGTGTGTGTGTGTGTGTGTGTGTGTGTGTGTGTGTGTGTGTGTGTGTGTGTGTGTGTGTGTGTGTGTGTGTGTGTGTGTGTGTGTGTGTGTGTGTGTGTGTGTGTGTGTGTGTGTGTGTGTCAGTGATCCTACTTGATCTAATCTAATAATGAACGCTGATAGGTTCATGCGGTACTCACAACCAGGCTACTGCCAGCCAATAGGGTCTAGAGAGGGGCCGTCTTGTCTTAGGGTGACAGCCAATCAACTATCTTTATGCAGATTTAACCCTTGCAAAGGCTTCTGGGCTGTATCCAAGTCCGAATGTTAACTTTCCTTTTTCCATATCGTAAAACTCGTGTCAAAAAACCAGACCCACTTCACCACTTCAATGTATTTTGACAACGAGGTTTGATGTTCTCGGGGGTCGATTGAAAATGTGCTTTAAAGAGTTTTGAAAACATGAGCCATTTCGATGATCTGTCTTGCTTGAATCACCAAACAGTTCTCTGGTTAGGATTAAAATTAATTCTGTGTGTTTTTAAAATTCACAGCTTCTGTTTTAATAATAAAACAATTGTTTGAAACAACTAAGGAATTTTAGAGTTTAACTGTTCAGTCCCTCTCCACCAGTCCCTCCCCACCAGTCCCTCTCCACCAGTCCCTCTCCACCAGTCCAGTCCCTCCCCACCAGTCCCTCTCCACCAGTCCAGTCCCTCCTCACCAGTCCCTCCCCACCAGTCCAGTCCCTCCCCACCAGTCACTCCCCAACAGTCCCTCCCCACCAGTCCGGTCCCTCCCCACCAGTCCGGTCCCTCCCCACCAGTCCCTCCCCACCAGTCCAGACCCACCAGTCCAGACCCACCAGTCCAGTCCCTCCCCACCAGTTCAGTCCCTCCCCACGAGTCCCTCCCCACCAGTCCAGTCCCTCCCCACCAGTCCCTCCCCACCAGCCCCTCCCCACCAGTCCCTCCTCACCAGTCCCTCTCCACCAGTCCCTCCCCACCAGTCCAGTCCCTCCCCACGAGTCCCTCTCCACCAGTCCCTCACCACCTGTCCCTCCCCACCAGTCCCTCTCCACCAGTCTCTCCCCACCAGTCCCTCCCCACCAGTCCCTCCCCACCAGTCCAGTCCCTCCCCACCAGTCCCTCTCCACCAGTCCCTCCCCACCAGTCCCTCCCCACCAGTCCCTCTCCACCAGTCCCTCCCCACCAGTCCCTCTCCACCAGTCCCTCCCCACCTGTCCCTCCCCACCAGTCCCTCCCCACCAGTCCAGTCCCTCCCCACCAGTCCCTCTCCACCAGTCCCTCCCCACCAGTCCCTCCCCACCAGTCCCTCCCCACCAGTCCCTCCCCACCAGTCCCTCTCCACCAGTCCCTCTCCACCAGTCCCTCTCCACCTGTCCCTCCCCACCAGTCCAGTCCCTCCCCACCAGTCCCTCTCCACCAGTCCCTCTCCACCTGTCCCTCCCCACTAGTCCAGTCCCTCCCCACCAGTCCCTCCCCACCAGTCCCTCCCCACCTGTCCCTCCCCACCTGTCCCTCCCCACCAGTCCCTCCCCACCAGTCCAGTCCCTCCCCACCAGTCCCTCCCCACCAGTCCCTCTCCACCAGTCCCTCCCCACCAGTCCCTCCCCACCAGTCCCTCCCCACCAGTCCCTCCACCACCAGTCCCTCCCCACCAGTCCCTCCCCACCAGTCCAGTCCCTCCCCACCAGTCCCTCCCCACCAGTCCAGTCCCTCCCCACCAGTCCCTCTCCACCAGTCCCTCCCCACCAGTCCAGTCCCTCCCCACCAGTCCCTCTCCACCAGTCCCTCCCCACCAGTCCCTCCCCACCAGTCCCTCTCCACCAGTCCCTCCCCACCAGTCCCTCTCCACCAGTCCCTCTCCACCAGTCCCTCTCCACCTGTCCCTCCCCACCAGTCCAGTCCCTCCCCACCAGTCCCTCCCCACCAGTCCCTCTCCACCAGTCCCTCCCCACCAGTCCCTCCCCACCAGTCCCTCCCCACCAGTCCAGTCCCTCCCCACCAGTCCCTCTCCACCAGTCCCTCCCCACCAGTCCCTCCCCACCAGTCCCTCTCCACCAGTCCCTCCCCACCAGTCCCTCCCCACCAGTCCCTCCCCACCAGTCCCTCTCCACCAGTCCCTCTCCACCAGTCCCTCTCCACCTGTCCCTCCCCACCAGTCCAGTCCCTCCCCACCAGTCCCTCTCCACCAGTCCCTCTCCACCAGTCCCTCTCCACCTGTCCCTCCCCACCAGTCCAGTCCCTCCCCACAAGTCCCTCTCCACCAGTCCCTCTCCACCAGTCCCTCCCCACCAGTACACACAGACATACAGCCCCCCCATCCTGACTATCACGTTACAACATCAACCATTCTAGCAGGTTCAGGACATCGGATCATGGGGTATACATGTAGTTGTCATGCCAACACGGAACCCCCTTATGAGGGGTCACATTGACATCCTGGGGGTGTTATTTACATCCTATACGGAAGTCCCGCCCCCCTCATAATTCACAAGATTTGATTGATAGTTTGATAGAAGCCATCTTGTATGAACTATTGGAGGGAAATAAGCAGGAAATCTGGAATCTTACAACCAGATTTTTGGGAAAACCAGAGAATTTATTTAAAAGTTCCAAGATTTTTGCAACCCTAGTGTTAGTAATTTATGTTATTCTTTAATAACACAGACCCCAAATCAAATCAGGGGGAGGAACCTAGGTGTATTCAAGTAGGACAAATCATATAGGGAGGTATATGGTCATTCTCCCCTGTGGTTCTCTCCAGTGATTCTCTCTTCAGTGATTCTCTCCAGTGATTCTCTCTTCAGTGATTCTCTCTCCAGTGATTCTCTCCAGTGATTCTCTCTTCAGTGATTCTCTCCTCAGTGATTCTCTCCTCAGTGATTCTCTCCTGTGATTCTCTCCTGTGATTCTCTCCTGTGATTCTCTCCTGTGATTCTCTCCTGTGATTCTCTCTTCAGTGATTCTCTCCTCAGTGATTCTCTCCTCAGTGATTCTCTCCTGTGATTCTCTCCTGTGATTCTCTCTTCAGTGATTCTCTCCAGTGATTCTCTCTTCAGTGATTCTCTCCTCAGTGATTCTCTCCTCAGTGATTCTCTCCTCAGTGATTCTCTCCTGTGATTCTCTCCTCGGTGATTCTCTCCAGTGATTCTCTCTTCAGTGATTCTCTCCTCAGTGATTCTCTCCTCAGTGATTCTCTCCTCAGTGATTCTCTCCTGTGATTCTCTCCTGTGATTCTCTCCTGTGATTCTCTCCTCAGTGATTCTCTCCTCAGTGATTCTCTCCTTAGTGATTCTCTCCTGTGATTCTCTCCTCAGTGATTCTCTCCTCAGTGATTCTCTCCTGTGATTCTCTCCTCAGTGATTCTCTCCT
>NC_092086.1:4954804-4977304 GCF_045679555.1 Salvelinus alpinus | reverse complement strand
CTATCACTGTTCCATCTCAACCATGGACCCCTAGTCTCTATCACTGTTCCATCTCAACCATGGACCCCTAGTCTCTATCACTGTTCCATCTCAACCATGGACCCCTAGTCTCTATCACTGTTCCATCTCAACCATGGACCCCTAGTCTCTATCACTGTTCCATCTCAACCATGGACCCCTAGTCTCTATCACTGTTCCATCTCAACCATGGACCACTAGTCTCTATCACTGTTCCATCTCAACCATGGACCCCTAGTCTCTATCACTGTTCCATCTCAACCATGGACCCCTAGTCTCTATCACTGTTCCATCTCAACCATGGACCCCTAGTCTCTATCACTGTTCCATCTCAACCATGGACCCCTAGTCTCTATCACTGTTCCATCTCAACCATGGACCCCTAGTCTCTATCACTGTTCCATCTCAACCATGGACCCCTAGTCTCTATCACTGTTCCATCTCAACCATGGACCACTAGTCTCTATCACTGTTCCATCTCAACCATGGACCACTAGTCTCTATCACTGTTCCATCTCAACCATGGACCCCTAGTCTCTATCACTGTTCCATCTCAACCATGGACCCCTAGTCTCTTTCACTGTTCCATCTCAACCATGAACCCCTAGTCTCTATCACTGTTCCATCTCAACCATGGACCACTAGTCTCTATCACTGTTCCATCTCAACCATGGACCCCTAGTCTAGTCTCTATCACTGTTCCATCTCAACCATGGACCCCTAGTCTCTATCACTGTTCCATCTCAACCATGGACCCCTAGTCTCTATCACTGTTCCATCTCAACCATGGACCCCTAGTCTCTATCACTGTTCCATCTCAACCATGGACCACTAGTCTCTATCACTGTTCCATCTCAACCATGGACCCCTAGTCTCTATCACTGTTCCATCTCAACCATGGACCCCTAGTCTCTATCACTTTCTCTCTCTCTCTGTCTCTCTCTCTGTCTCTCTCTCTCTGTCTCTCTCTCTCTCTCTCTGTCTCTCTCTCTCTCTCTCTCTCTCTCTCTCTCTCTCTCTCTCTCTCTCTGTCTCTGTCTCTCTCTCTTTCTCTCTCTCCCTCTGTCTGTCTGTCTGTCTGTCTGTCTGTCTGTCTGTCTGTCTGTCTGTCTGTCTGTCTGTCTGTCTGTCTGTCTGTCTGTCTGTCTGTCTGTCTGTCTGTCTGTCTGTCTGTCTGTCTGTCTGTCTGTCTGTCTGTCTGTCTGTCTGTCTGTCTGTCTGTCTGTCTGTCTGTCTGTCTGTCTGTCTGTCTGTCTGTCTGTCTGTCTGTCTGTCTCTCTCTCTCTCTCTCTCTCTCTCTCTCTCTCTCTCTCTCTCTCTCTCTCTCTCTCTCTCTCTCTCTCTCTCTCTCTCTCTCTCTCTCTCTCTCTCTGTCTCTCTGTCTCTTTCTGTATCTCTCTTTCCCTATCTCTCACCACTATGAGCTCTGTCTAACCTAGTGTGGCCAGTGTTCTGGCTAGGCCTCACTTAGACCAGGGACTCTAGTGGATGTCATGCCCAGCTACCCGGACCAGAGATGGGGCTGGGGTGCAATTCTGGTTAGGCCTCTCTCAGACCAGGGACTCTAGTGGATGTCCTGCCCAGCTACCAGGACCAGAGATGGGACTGGGGTGCAGTTCTGGTTAGGCCTCTCTCAGACCAGGGACTCTAGTGGATGGCCTGCCCAACTACCAGGACCAGAGATGGGACTGGGGTGCAGGTCTGGTTAGGCCTCTTTCAGACCAGGGACTCTAGTGGATGTCCTGCCCAGCTACCAGGACCAGAGATGGGACTGGGGTGCAGGTCTGGTTAGGCCTCTTTCAGACCAGGGACTCTAGTGGATGTCCTGCCCAGCTACCAGGACCAGAGATGGGGCTGGGGAACCTCCTATGGGAGGATGAACAGAAGGTAGGAGAAGTGGTTTTCTTCTCTTCTCGACGAAGCATCTCCTGTCCTCTCTCTGTTTCTACACCAGCACACATATCCTCTCTGGCTGTAGTGTCAGTATGTCTGGTTGTCTATATATCTCTGTGGCTGTATCTATCTGGTTATCTGTGTTCTACAGTATCTCTGTTTCTGTATCTATCTGGTTATCTGTATTCTACAGTATCTCTGTTTCTGTATCTATCTGGTTATCTGTATTCTACAGTATCTCTGTTTCTGTATCTATCTGGTTATCTGTATTCTACAGTATCTCTGTTTCTGTATCTATCTGGTTATCTGTATTCTACAGTATCTCTGTTTCTGTATCTATCTGGTTATCTGTATTCTACAGTATCTCTGTTTCTGTATTTATCTGGTTATCTGTGTTCTAAAGTATCTCTCTGTAGTTTCTGTCTGTATCTATCTGGTTATCTGTGTTCTACAGTATCTCTGTTTCTGTATCTATCTGGTTATCTATATTCTACAGTATCTCTGTTTCTGTATCTATCTGGTTATCTGTATTCTACAGTATCTCTGTGGCTGTATATATCTGGTAATCTGTATTCTACAGTATCTCTGTTTCTGTATCTATCTGGTTATCTGTGTTCTACAGTATCTCTGTTTCTGTATCTATCTGGTTATCTGTGTTCTACAGTATCTCTGTTTCTGTATCTATCTGGTTATCTGTATTCTACAGTATCTATCTGGTTATCTGTATTCTACAGTATCTATCTGGTTATTTGTATTCTAGAGTATCTATCTGGTTATCTGTATTCTACAGTATCTATCTGGTTATCTGTGTTCTACAGTATATCTGTGGCTCTATCTATCTGGTTATCTGTATTCTACAGTATCTCTGTGGCTGTATCTATCTGGTTATCTGTATTCTACAGTATCTCTGTGTAGTTTCTGCCTGTTTCTATCTGGTTATCTGTGTTCTACAGTATCTCTGTGTAGTTTCTTCCTGTATCTATCTGGTTATCTGTATTCTACAGTTCTCTCTGACTGTAGTCTGACTGTCTCTCTCTCTAGTTCTCTCTGTAGTCTGACTGTCTCTCTCTCTAGTTCTCTCTGGCTGTAGTCTGACTGTCTCTCTCTCTAGTTCTCTCTGACTGTAGTCTGACTGTCTCTCTCTCTAGTTCTCTCTGGCTGTAGTCTGACTGTCTCTCTCTCCAGTTCTCTCTGACTGTAGTCTGACTGTCTCTCTCTCTAGTTCTCTCTCTGTAGTCTGACTGTCTCTCTCTCTAGTTCTCTCTGGCTGTAGTCTGACTGTCTCTCTCTCTAGTTCTCTCTGACTGTAGTCTGACTGTCTCTCTCTCTAGTTCTCTCTGGCTGTAGTCTGACTGTCTCTCTCTCTAGTTCTCTCTGACTGTAGTCTGACTGTCTCTCTCTCTAGTTCTCTCTGGCTGTAGTCTGACTGTCTCTCTCTAGTTCTCTCTCTGTAGTCTGACTGTCTCTCTCTCTAGTTCTCTCTCTGTAGTCTGACTGTCTCTCTCTCTAGTTCTCTCTGGCTGTAGTCTGACTGTCTCTCTCTCTAGTTATCTCTCTGTAGTCTGACTGTCTCTCTCTCTAGTTCTCTCTCTGTAGTCTGACTGTCTCTCTCTCTAGTTCTCTCTCTGTAGTCTGACTGTCTCTCTCTCTGGTTCTCTCTCTGTAGTCTGACTGTCTCTCTCTCTAGTTCTCTCTCTGTAGTCTGACTGTCTCTCTCTCTGGTTATCTCTCTGTAGTCTGACTGTCTCTCTCTCTAGTTCTCTCTGACTGTAGTCTGACTGTCTCTCTCTCTAGTTCTCTCTGGCTGTAGTCTGACTGTCTCTCTCTAGTTCTCTCTCTGTAGTCTGACTGTATCTCTCTCTCTAGTTCTCTCTCTGTAGTCTGACTGTCTCTCTCTCTAGTTCTCTCTGGTTGTAGTCTGACTGTCTCTCTCTAGTTCTCTCTGGCTGTAGTCTGACTGTCTCTCTCTCTAGTTCTCTCTCTCTGTAGTCTGACTGTCTCTCTCTCTAGTTCTGTCTCTGTAGTCTGACTGTCTCTCTCTCTAGTTCTCTCTCTGTAGTCTGACTGTCTCTCTCTAGTTCTCTCTCTGTAGTCTGACTGTCTCTCTCTAGTTATCTCTCTGTAGTCTGACTGTATCTCTCTCTAGTTATCTCTCTGTAGTCTGACTGTCTCTCTCTCTATTTCTCTCTGGCTGTAGTCTGACTGTATCTCTCTCTCTAGTTCTCTCTCTGTAGTCTGACTGTCTCTCTCTCTAGTTATCTCTCTGTAGTCTGACTGTCTCTCTCTCTAGTTCTCTCTCTGTAGTCTGACTGTCTCTCTCTCTAGTTCTCTCTCTGTAGTCTGACTGTATCTCTCTCTCTAGTTATCTCTCTGTAGTCTGACTGTCTCTCTCTCTATTTATCTCTCTGTAGTCTGACTGTATCTCTCTCTCTAGTTCTCTCTCTGTAGTCTGACTGTATCTCTCTCTCTAGTTCTCTCTGACTGTAGTCTGACTGTCTCTCTCTCTAGTTCTCTCTCTGTAGTCTGACTGTCTCTCTCTCTAGTTCTCTCTCTGTAGTCTGACTGTCTCTCTCTCTGGTTCTCTCTGCCTGTAGTCTGACTGTCTCTCTCTCTAGTTCTCTCTCTGTAGTCTGACTGTCTCTCTCTCTGGTTCTCTCTGCCTGTAGTCTGACTGTCTCTCTCTCTAGTTCTCTCTGCCTGTAGTCTGACTGTCTCTCTCTCTAGTTCTCTCTCTGTAGTCTGACTGTTTCTCTCTCTAGTTCTCTCTGGCTGTAGTCTGACTGTATCTCTCTCTCTAGTTCTCTCTGGTTGTAGTCTGACTGTCTCTCTCTAGTTCTCTCTCTGTAGTCTGACTGTCTCTCTCTCTAGTTCTCTCTGACTGTAGTCTGACTGTATCTCTCTCTCTAGTTCTCTCTCTGTAGTCTGACTGTCTCTCTCTCTAGTTATCTCTCTGTAGTCTGACTGTCTCTCTCTCTAGTTATCTCTCTGTAGTCTGACTGTCTCTCTCTCTAGTTCTCTCTCTGTAGTCTGACTGTATCTCTCTCTAGTTCTCTCTGGCTGTAGTCTGACTGTCTCTCTCTCTAGTTCTCTCTGGCTGTAGTCTGACTGTCTCTCTCTCTAGTTATCTCTCTGTAGTCTGACTGTCTCTCTCTCTAGTTATCTCTCTGTAGTCTGACTGTCTCTCTCTCTAGTTCTCTCTCTGTAGTCTGACTGTATCTCTCTCTAGTTCTCTCTCTGTAGTCTGACTGTATCTCTCTCTAGTTCTCTCTGGCTGTAGTCTGACTGTCTCTCTCTCTAGTTCTCTCTGGCTGTAGTCTGACTGTCTCTCTCTCTAGTTATCTCTCTGTAGTCTGACTGTCTCTCTCTCTAGTTATCTCTCTGTAGTCTGACTGTCTCTCTCTCTAGTTCTCTCTGGCTGTAGTCTGACTGTCTCTCTCTCTAGTTCTCTCTGGCTGTAGTCTGACTGTATCTCTCTCTCTAGTTCTCTCTGGCTGTAGTCTGACTGTCTCTCTCTCTAGTTCTCTCTCTGTAGTCTGACTGTCTCTCTCTCTGGTTCTCTCTCTGTAGTCTGACTGTCTCTCTCTCTAGTTCTCTCTGTAGTCTGACTGTCTCTCTCTCTAGTTCTCTCTCTGTAGTCTGACTGTCTCTCTCTCTAGTTCTCTCTCTGTAGTCTGACTGTCTCTCTCTCTGGTTCTCTCTCTGTAGTCTGACTGTCTCTCTCTCTAGTTCTCTCTGTAGTCTGACTGTCTCTCTCTCTAGTTCTCTCTCTGTAGTCTGACTGTCTCTCTCTCTAGTTCTCTCTGGCTGTAGTCTGACTGTCTCTCTCTCTAGTTATCTCTCTGTAGTCTGACTGTCTCTCTCTCTAGTTCTCTCTCTGTAGTCTGACTGTCTCTCTCTCTAGTTCTCTCTCTGTAGTCTGACTGTATCTCTCTCTAGTTCTCTCTGGCTGTAGTCTGACTGTCTCTCTCTCTGGTTCTCTCTGGCTGTAGTCTGACTGTCTCTCTCTCCAGTTCTCTCTGGCTGTAGTCTGACTGTCTCTCTCTAGTTCTCTCTGACTGTAGTCTGACTGTCTCTCTCTCTAGTTCTCTCTGACTGTAGTCTGACTGTCTCTCTCTCTCTAGTTCTCTCTCTGTAGTCTGACTGTCTCTCTCTCTAGTTCTCTCTCTGTAGTCTGACTGTCTCTCTCTCTAGTTCTCTCTGACTGTAGTCTGACTGTCTCTCTCTCTAGTTATCTCTCTGTAGTCTGACTGTCTCTCTCTCCAGTTCTCTCCGGCTGTAGTCTGACTGTATCTCTCTCTCTAGTTCTCTCTGGCTGTAGTCTGACTGTATCTCTCTCTAGTTCTCTCTGGCTGTAGTCTGACTGTCTCTCTCTCTAGTTCTCTCTGGCTGTAGTCTGACTGTCTCTCTCTAGTTCTCTCTGACTGTAGTCTGACTGTCTCTCTCTAGTTCTCTCTGGTTGTAGTCTGACTGTCTCTCTCTCTAGTTCTCTCTGCCTGTAGTCTGACTGTCTCTCTCTCTAGTTCTCTCTGGCTGCCGTCTGACTGTCTCTCTCTCTAGTTCTCTCTGCCTGTAGTCTGACTGTCTCTCTCTCTAGTTCTCTCTGCCTGTAGTCTGACTGTCTCTCTCTCTAGTTCTCTCTGACTGTAGTCTGACTGTCTCTCTCTCTAGTTCTCTCTCTGTAGTCTGACTGTCTCTCTCTCTAGTTCTCTCTCTGTAGTCTGACTGTCTCTCTCTCTAGTTATCTCTCTGTAGTCTGACTGTCTCTCTCTCTAGTTCTCTCTGGCTGTAGTCTGACTGTCTCTCTCTCTAGTTCTCTCTGGCTGTAGTCTGACTGTCTCTCTCTCTAGTTATCTCTGGCTGTAGTCTGACTGTCTCTCTAGTTCTCTCTGGCTGTAGTCTGACTGTCTCTCTCTAGTTCTCTCTGGCTGTAGTCTGACTGTTTCTCTCTCCAGTTCCCTTCGCTGTTTTTCTCGGTCCTGCTTTCTTTCTCTCTCTCCACATTTGTCCCCTATCGCCCTTCCTCCCTCCATCTCTCTCTCTCACATCTGTCCCCTATCTCCCTTCCTCCCTCCATCTCTCTCTCTCTTTCTGTCTCTCCATTTTTCTCTTTCTCTCTCCCTCTCTTTCTCTATCTTAGAGGATGCTCTAGTTCTCCCGCCCCCATGCCCCCCTAGGCTCCTGGCACAGAGGACAGGAACAGCGCAGCCTTCACACTCTCTCTCTCTCTGTCTCTCCCTCCCCCTTGTCTCTCTATAGGTTATTATACAACTCCACTACATGTCTTCTGTCAAATCTACAACCATCCTGCTGTCTTCTACCAGTCTACCACTGTCACCACAATGTTATGTACCGTCAATTAACTACGTTTTAATATTGACAATACTCTCTCTCTCTCTCTCCTCCTTCCCCCCTCCTCTCTTTCTCTCCTCCCTCCCCCCTCCTCTCTCTCCCGTCTCCCTCATCCCTCTATCTCTCTCTACACCCTCCCCCCACCCTCCTCTCTCTCCCGTCTCCCTCATCCCTCTATATCTCTCTACCCCCTCTACCCCCTCCTCCTTCTCCCGTCTCCCTCATCCCTCTATCTCTCTCTACACCCTCCCCTCCCTCCTCTCTCTCTCTCTTCCCTCCCCCCTCCCCCCTCCTCTCTCTCTCTTCCCCCCCTCTCTCTCTCTTCCCTCCCCCCACCTCTCTCTCTCTCTCCCGTCTCCCTCATCTCTCTCTCTCTCTCTTCCCTCCCCCTCTCTCTCTCTCTTCCCTCCCCCCTCCTCTCTCTCTCCCCCCTCCCCCCTCCTCTCTCTCTCCCCCCTCCTCTCTCTGTCTCTGTCCCTGTCTTTCTCTGGAACAGAAGAGCAACAAGGACACGTGTAACTTTGATAAGGAGTTCACTAAGATGCCGGTGGATCTGACTCCTACAGATAAACTGTTTATAATGAACCTGGACCAAGACGAGTTTCTGGGATTCTCCTACACCAACCCTGAATACCCCTCTGACGAGGTGACTGGGGAGGAAGAGGAGGAGGATGGACAGAGTTAAGACACACACACACCAACCCTGAATACCCCTCTGACGAGGTGACTGGGGAGGAAGAGGAGGAGGGCGGACAGAGTTAAGACACACACACACATACCCTGAATACCCCTCTGACGAGGTGACTGGGGAGGAAGAGGAGGATGAGGAGGAGGAGGGGAGGAAGGGGAGGGGGAGGAGGGGAGGAGGAGGAGGAGGAGGAGGGGAGGAGGAGGATGAGGAAGAGGAGGAAGAGGGGGAGGAAGAGGAGGAAGAGGAGGAGGAGGAGGAGGAGGAGGAGGAGGAGGAGAGGAAGAAAACCAACTCTCCTTCCCTCCCTCCGTCCTCTCTCTCTCTTCTCCCTCTCTCGTTTTCTGTCTAATCCCTCGTTCTGACGGCTTCTCTCCTGGAGTTTCGTTTGGTGTGATGTCACAGGGTTGGTAATGCGGCAAGACACACACACAACACAACACACACACAACACACACACAACACACACACAACACACCCACAACACACCCACTCAGTAAATGAGAAAGGGTTCTGACTAATCCCCCAGTGAGCCATTTCAGAAGCACAAACAGCAACAATACATCCTTCCTCAGTTATTCATTAATTAATACATGTATTTATTAATTTAGTTAGTTATTTAGTTATGTATTTATTAATTAATTTACTTCTTTATTTAGTTAGTTATTTTTTCTCATTTTGTGGGATCTAAATCAGAGTAAGCTGTGTGTGTGTGTGTGTGTGTGTGTGTGTGTGTGTGTGTGTGTGTGTGTGTGTGTGTGTGTGTGTGTGTGTGTGTGTGTGTGTGTGTGTGTGTGTGTGTGTGTGTGTGTGTGTGTGTATCGCTGGCTTTCACTAATTAGCTCCAACTCGGCGGAATAATATTGGCCTATGGCTTTTACAGGAAATTACTGTAAAGTCAGGGGAATAATATGGGCCTACAGTCGTATGGCTTTTACAGGACATTACTGTAAAGTCAGAGGAATAATATGGGCCTACAGTCGTATGGCTTCTACAGGACATTACTGTAAAGTCAGGGGAATAATATGGGCCTGCAGTCGTATGGCTTCTACAAGAAATTACTGTAAAGTCAGAGGAATAATATGGGCCTACAGTCGTATGGCTTTTACAGGACATTACTGTAAAGTCAGAGGAATAATATGGGCCTGCAGTCGTATGGCTTCTACAGGAAATTACTGTAAAGTCAGAGGAATAATATGGGCCTGCAGTCGTATGGCTTCTACAGGAAATTACTGTAAAGTCAGAGGAATAATATGGGCCTGCAGTCGTATGGCTTCTACAGGACATTACTGTAAAGTCAGGGGAATAATATGGGCCTACAGTCGTATGGCTTTTACAGGACATTACTGTAAAGTCAGAGGAATAATATGGGCCTGCAGTCGTATGGCTTCTACAAGACATTACTGTAAAGTCAGAGGAATAATATGGGCCTGCAGTCGTATGGCTTTTACAGGAAATTACTGTAAAGTCAGAGGAATAATATGGGCCTGCGGTCGTATGGCTTTTACAGGACATTACTGTAAAGTCTGATCACCCTCCACATTCCTATACCCTGAGGTTAATGCCGAATGGTCGTATCCAATAAGTCATAGCGTAGTGTGGTGTATATATATATATAAAGGTTTGGACACACTTTTCTTTATTTTTTGCTATTTTCTACATTGTAGAATAATAGTGAAGACATCAAAACTATGAAATAACACATATGGAATCATGTAGTAACCAAAAAAATAAGTTAACCTCTCTGGGATATGTGAGACGGTAGCGTCCGGTGAAAATGCAGAGCGCCAAATTCAAATAAATTACTATAAAAAATTTAACTTTCATGAAATCACACATTCAATATACCAAATTAAAGCTACACTTGTTGTGAATCCAGCCAACGTGTCAGATTTCAAAAATGCTTTACGGCGAAAGCAAACAATGCTATTATCTGAGGATAGCACCCCATACCATCATATTTCAACACTCCCGGCGCGACACAAAACGCAGAAATATGAGATATAATTCATGCCTTACCTTTGACGAGCTTCTTCTTTTGGCACTCCAATATGTCCCATAAACATCACAAATGGTCCTTTTGTTCGAATTAATTCCATCGATATATATCCAAAATGTCCATTTATTTGGCGCGTTTGATCCAGAAAAACACCTGTTCCATCTTGCACAACGTTACTACAAAATATCTCAAAAGTTACCTGTAAGCTTTGTCCAAACATTTCAAACTACTTTTGTAATACAACTTTAGGTATTTTTTAACGTAAATAATCGATAAAATTGAAGACGGGATGATCTGTGTTCAATACCGGAGGAAAACAATGTGTAGCATGCTTTCTGGTCCGGCGCCTCTAACAAACAGTACACTTCACTGGAGCCTCATTCTGAACATGGCTACTTCTTAATTTCTCAAAGGAAAAACCTCAACCAATTTCTAAAGACTGTTGACATCCAGTGGAAGCGATAGGAACTGCAGGAAGGTCCCTTAGAAATCTGGATTCCCAATGAAAACACATTGAAAAGAGAGTGACCTCAACAACAAAAAAATCTGAATGGTTTGTCCTCAAGGTTTTGCCTGCCAAACAAGTTCTGTTATAGTCACAGAGATGATTCAAACAGTTTTAGAAACTTCAGTGTTTTCTATCCAATACTAATAATAATATGCATATATTAGCATCTGGGACTGAGTAGGAGGCAGTTTACTCTGGGAACGCTTTTCATCCAAACGTGAAAATGCTGCCCCCTATCCTAGAGAAGTTAAACAAATCAAAATATATTTTAGATGCTTCGAAGTAGCCACTCTTTCTTTGCCTTGACTACAGCTTTTGCACACTCTTGGTATTTTCTCAACCAGCTTCACCTGGAATGCTTTTCCAACAGTCTTGAAGGAGTTCCCACGTATGCTGAGCACTTGTTGTCTGATTTTCCTTCACACCGCGGTCCAACTCATCCCAAACCATCTCAATTGGGTTGAGGTCAGGTGATTGTGGAGGCCAGGTCATCTGATGCAGCACTCCATCACTCTCCTTCTTGGTAAAATAGCCCTTACACAGCCTGGAGGTGTGTTGGGTTATTGTCCTGTTGAAAAACAAATGATACACCCACGAAGCCCAAACCAGATGGGATGGCGTATCACTGCAGAATGCTGTGGTAGCCATGCTGGTTAAGTGTGCCTTGAATTCTAACTAAATCACTGACAGTGTCACCAGCAAAGCACTGTCACACCTCCTCCTCCATGCTTCACGGTGAGAACCACACATGCAGAGATCATCCGTTCACCTACTCTGCGTCTCACAAAGACACGGCGGTTGGAACCAAAAATCTCAAATTTGGCCTCATCAGATCAAAGGACAGATTTCCACCGGGTCTAATGTCCATTGCTCATGTTTCTTGGCCCAGGCAAGTCTCTTCTTGTTATCGGTGTCCTTTAGTAGTGGTTTCTTTGCAGCAATTCGACCATGAAGGCCTGATTCACGGAGTCTCCTCTGAACAGTGGATGTTGAGATGTGTCTGTTACTTGAACTCTGAAGCATTTATTTGGGCTGTAATCTGAGTCTGGTAACTCTAATGAACTTATCCTCTGCAGCAGAGGTAACTCTGGGTCTTCCTTTCCTGTGGCGGTCCTCATGAGAACCAGTTTCATCATAGCGCTTGATGGTTTTTGCGACTGAACTTGAAGAAACTTTCAAAGTTCTTGATATTTTCCGTATTGACTGACCTTCATGTCTTAAAGTAATGATGGACTGTCGTTTCTCTTTGCTTATTTGACCTGTTCGTGCCATAATATGGACTTGGTATTTTACCAAATAGGGCTATCTTCTGTATACCACCCCTACCTTGTCACAACACAACTGATGGGCTCAAACACAATAAGAAGGAAAGAAATTCCACAAATTAACATTTAACAAGGCACACCTGTTAATTGAAATGCATTCCATGTGACTACATCACGAAGCTGGTTGAGAGAATGCCAAGAGTGTGCAAAAGCTGTCATCAAGGCAAAGGGTGGCTACTTTGAAGAATCTGAAATATAAAATATAGACTGATTTGTTTAACACTTTTTTTGGTTACTACATGATTCCATATGTGTTATTTCATAGTTTTGATGTCTTCATTATTATTCTACAATGTAGAAAATAGTACAAATTAAGAAAAACCCTTGAATGAGTAGGTGTGTCCAAACATTTGACTGTATATGGATATACATGGTGACTGTCAGTGATTTACACAATGTAAACTAGTCTTATATATTAAATAGTTATTTATGTGTTTTAACAGTGACTAACACAATGTAGACTAGTGTTATATATTAAATAGTTATTTATGTGTTATAACAGTGACTAACACAATGTAAACTAGTCTTATATATTAAATAGTTATTTATGTGTTTTAACAGTGACTAACACAATGTAGACTAGTGTTAAATATTAAATTGTTATTTCTGTATTATAACAGTAACTTTAGAGAATGTAAACTAGTCTTATATACAAAACACTTATTTATGTGTTATAACAGTGACTTTAGAGAATGTAGACTAGTGTTATATATTAAATAGTTATTTATGTATTATAACAGTGACTTACAGAATGTAGACTAGTGTTATATATTAAATAGTTATTTATGTATTATAACAGTGACTTACAGAATGTAGACTAGTGTTATATATTAAATAGTTATTTATGTATTATAACAGTGACTTACACAATGTAGGCTAGTGTTATATATTAAATAGTTATTTCTGTATTATAACAGTGACTTACACAATGTAGGCTAGTGTTATATATTAAATAGTTATTTCTGTATTATAACAGTGACTTACACAATGTAGGCTAGTGTTATATATTAATATTTCAGTCAGATCAGTGGTAGAGCCGTGTAATAGGGGACTTGACATTTAAAGGTAATTTCCCATATATCCGACATGTACAGCATTTACTGTGAAGGCTGGGGTGACATTACCTTTAACAGGGGCTGAGCTGAAAAGGGACTGTGGGACTGAATCCCAGCCAGCACGGTATTACAACAACCAACTAACAGCCTTGTGTGTGTTCCAGTGCCTGTTTACGTGTGTGTGTGTGTGTGTGTGTGTGTGTGTGTGTGTGTGTGTGTGTGTGTGTGTGTGTGTGTGTGTGTGTGTGTGTGTGTGTGTGTGTGTGTGTGTGTGTGTGTGTGTGTGTGTGTGTGTGTGTGTGTGTGTGCGTGCGTGCGTGCGTGCGTGCGTGCGTGCGTGCGTGCGTGCGTGCGTGCGTGCGTGCGTGCGTGCGTGCGTGCGTTTTAAATATATGTTCTATGAAGGGTATAGGTCCAGTTGTCTTGTGGTTTCTCAGCTCGAGGCTAAACACACAGGAGGTGTATATAGTGGATCAGACCATAGTGACATGGGAGTATAACTGTATTCTGTAAGAGCAGAGAGTCGCTGTGATACTGCGCTTGTGTGGGTTTACCAGATACAGGGTTCATCAGAGCTTAGTGATGTTGTGGTGATTCTACCATGTACACCTATATAAATATGCATTAGGTTAGCAGTAAGAGAAGTTGTGATTTAATGTGTGATCTATCAATAGGAATCAAAGGTGTGTCTAGTTATTGACTACGATGTTACTTTGTTCATCTGATTGTATTTCTACAACTGTACTGAACAGAACATATACATGCAACATGCATTCTCATTCTAGAACTGATTCTCATTCTAGAACTGATTCTAATTATAGAATACATTCTCATTCTAAATCTGATTCTAATTATAGAACTGATTCTAATTATAGAACTGATTCTAATTATAGAATACATTCTCATTCTAAATCTGATTGTAATTATAGAACTGATTCTAATTATAGAATACATTCTCATTCTAAATCTGATTGTAATTATAGAACTGATTCTAATTATAGAACTGATTCTAATTATAGAACTGATTCTAATTATAGAATACATTCTCATTCTAAATCTGATTGTAATTATAGAACTCATTGTAATTATAGAACTGATTTTAATTATAGAATACATTCTCATTCTAAATCTGATTCTAATTATAGAACTCATTTTAATTATAGAATACATTCTCATTCTAAATCTGATTGTAATTCTAGAACTGATTGTAATTCTAGAACTGATTGTAATTGTAGAACTGATTCTAATTATAGAATACATTCTCATTCTAAATCTGATTGTAATTATAGAACTGATTGTAATTATAGAACTGATTTTAATTATAGAATGCATTCTCATTCGAAATCTGATTTGTAATTATAGAACTGATTCTAATTATAGAACTGATTCTAATTATAGAATACATTCTCATTCTAAATCTGATTGTAATTATAGAACTGATTGTAATTATAGAACTGATTTTAATTATAGAATACATTCTCATTCTAAATCTGATTGTAATTCTAGAACTGATTGTAATTATAGAACTGATTCTAATTATAGAACTGATTCTAATTATAGAATACATTCTCATTCTAAATCTGATTGTAATTCTAGAACTGATTTTATTTCTAGAAATGATTGTAATTCTACAACTATACTGATCAGAAATATAAACGCATAATGCAACAATTTTAATGATTTTACTGAGTTACAGTTCATATGAGGAAATCAGTCAATTGAAATAAATAAATTCATAAGGCCTTAATCTATGGATTTCACGTGACTGGGCAGGGGCACAGCCATGGGTGGGCTTGGGAGGGCATAGGCCCACCCATTGGGGAGCCAGGACCAGCCAATCAGAAGGAGTTTTTCCCCATAAAAGGACTTTATTTCAGACAAGGAGTACTCCTCAGTTTCATCAGCTGTCCGGGTGGCTGGTCTCAGACGATACCGCAGGTGAAGAAGCCGGATGTGGAGGTCCTGGACTGGCGTGGTTACACGTGGTCTGCGGCTGTGAGGCCTGTTGGACATACTGCCTAATTCTCTGAAACAACGTTGGAGCCGGCTTATGGTAGAGAAATTAGCATTAAATTCTCTGGCAACAGCTCTGGCGGACATTCCTGACGTCAGCATGCCAATTTGCACGCTCCCTAAAAACTTGAGACATCTGTGACATTGTGTTGTGTGACAAAACTGCACATTTTAGAGTGGCCTTTTATTGTCCCCCAGCACAAGGTGCACCTGTGTAATGATCATGCTGTTTAATACGCTTCTTGATATGCCTTACCTGTCAGGTGGATGGATTATCTTGGCAATGGAGAAATTCTCACTAACAGGGACGTAAACAAAAAATGTGTACAAATACGTTTTTTTTGTGTGTATGGACATTTTGGGGGGGGGGTTTATTTCAGCTCATGAAACATGGGACCAACACTTTACATGCTGTGTTTATATTTCTGTTCAGTATATATAAAATATGAATTTTTATAAATGGTAGACTCAGCAATTTAACATCATAATTCTAAGTCAACAACAAGTTTCCCCCACTTTAAATGATGAGTGTATTGCTGAGTGGACCTTTAATGATAAGATAAGTTATTTGATTGAATGTTATTGACTAAATATAGTTTACCTAAAGATATTGTGTTGCTTTGTTTATCATGCAGTTTTATTTGTAAATATATATTGGTTTTACGATTTAGATTAGCGATTTAAAGTCTTCCCATGTAAAATTTGATTTAATGTATAAATATTAAAGATATGTCATTGAAATGATTATGAATTTGACTTATGCATCAGGGCAGTATAGTTTCGGACTGTAGGGGGGGGGGGGGTTGATAGGTTTAGTTTACGTTGCCATGAAAGTCCCAAGTCGTAGTTTTCTTCAGGATTCTACCTTATTGGAGATCATTGATGCATTCAACCAGGTCTCACAGTCTCCTGTCAGAATTAGACGTTTTATTCATCTTTCACAAATGTCAAATTTCAAAGTTTTTAAGGTTAAGTTTAGACATGAACTCTGAATTTTTAAGGTTAAGTTTAGACATGAACTCTGAATTTTTAAGGTTAAGTTTAGACATGAACTCAGAATTTTTAAGGTTGATTTTAGACATTACTTTAGAATTTTTAAGGTTAAGTTTAGACATGAACTCTGAATTTTTAAGGTTAAGTTTAGACATGAACTCAGAATTTTTAAGGTTGATTTTAGACATTACTTTAGAATTTTTAAGGTTAAGTTTAGACATTAACTCAGAATTTTTAAGGTTAAGTTTAGACATTAACTCTGAATTTTTAAGGTTGATTTTAGACATTACTTTAGAATTTTTAAGGTTAAGTTTAGACATTAACTCAGAATTTTTAAGGTTAAGTTTAGACATGAACTCAGAATTTTTAAGGTTGATTTTAGACATTACTTTAGAATTTTTAAGGTTAAGTTTAGACATGAACTCTGAATTTTTAAGGTTAAGTTTAGACATTAACTCTGAATTTTTAAGGTTGATTTTAGACATTACTTTAGAATTTTTAAGGTTAAGTTTAGACATGAACTCTGAATTTTTAAGGTTAAGTTTAGACATGAACTCTGAATTTTTAAGGTTGATTTTAGACATTACTTTAGAATTTTTAAGGTTAAGTTTAGACATGAACTCTGAATTTTTAAGGTTAAGTTTAGACATGAACTCTGAATTTTTAAGGTTAAGTTTAGACATGAACTCAGAATTTTTAAGGTTGATTTTAGACATTACTTTAGAATTTTTAAGGTTAAGTTTAGACATGAACTCTGAATTTTTAAGGTTAAGTTTAGACATTAACTCTGAATTTTTAAGGTTGATTTTAGACATTACTTTAGAATTTTTAAGGTTAAGTTTAGACATTAACTCAGAATTTTTAAGGTTAAGTTTAGACATTAACTCTGAATTTTTAAGGTTGATTTTAGACATTACTTTAGAATTTTTAAGGTTAAGTTTAGACATTAACTCAGAATTTTTAAGGTTAAGTTTAGACATGAACTCTGAATTTTTAAGGTTAAGTTTAGACATGAACTCTGAATTTTTAAGGTTAAGTTTAGACATGAACTCTGAATTTTTAAGGTTAAGTTTAGACATGAACTCTGAATTTTTAAGGTTAAGTTTAGACATGAACTCAGAATTTTTAAGGTTGATTTTAGACATTACTTTAGAATTTTTAAGGTTAAGTTTAGACATGAACTCTGAATTTTTAAGGTTAAGTTTAGACATTAACTCTGAATTTTTAAGGTTGATTTTAGACATTACTTTAGAATTTTTAAGGTTAAGTTTAGACATTAACTCAGAATTTTTAAGGTTAAGTTTAGACATTAACTCTGAATTTTTAAGGTTGATTTTAGACATTACTTTAGAATTTTTAAGGTTAAGTTTAGACATTAACTCAGAATTTTTAAGGTTAAGTTTAGACATTAACTCTGAATTTTTAAGGTTGATTTTAGACATTACTTTAGAATTTTTAAGGTTAAGTTTAGACATTAACTCAGAATTTTTAAGGTTAAGTTTAGACATGAACTCAGAATTTTTAAGGTTGATTTTAGACATTACTTTAGAATTTTTAAGGTTAAGTTTAGACATGAACTCTGAATTTTTAAGGTTAAGTTTAGACATTAACTCTGAATTTTTAAGGTTGATTTTAGACATTACTTTAGAATTTTTAAGGTTAAGTTTAGACATTAACTCAGAATTTTTAAGGTTAAGTTTAGACATTAACTCTGAATTTTTAAGGTTGATTTTAGACATTACTTTAGAATTTTTAAGGTTAAGTTTAGACATTAACTCAGAATTTTTAAGGTTAAGTTTAGACATTAACTCTGAATTTTTAATGTTAAGATTAGACATTAACTCTGAATTTTTAAGGTTAGGGTTAAGTTCAGACATTAACTCCCAAGTGTAGGCATTAACTCTGAATGGTTAAGGTTAAGGGTTAATGTTTGGACGAGGCATAAAACTAAAATATTTTTTAAAAATCACTTTCTATCACCGGATATGAACTTGCAACCTTTGGCTCTTTGGAATCAGAGTCAGATGCTTCCACGACGAAAACCTACTTGAAAGTAACAGCGCTCACTGTTGCCCCCTAGTGGTCAGTTTCCACGTCATCTCCCGACGTCCTCAGACATGGATGGACGTCGAATACTGACTTGTGTCACGGGTGACCTGGCTGGATTCATCAGGAGTCTATTTACTGTATAGCATTGATTCATCAGGAGTCTATTTAGTGTATAGCATTGATTCATCAGGAGTCTATTTACTGTATAGCATTGATTCATCTGGAGTCTATTTAGTGTATAGCATTGATTCATCAGGAGTCTACTTACTGTATAGCATTGATTCATCAGGAGTCTATTTACTGTATATCATTGATTCATCAGGAGTCTATTTACTGTATATCATTGATTCATCAGGAGTCTATTTTCTGTATATCATTGATTCATCAGGAGTCTATTTACTGTATATCATTGATTCATCAGGAGTCTATTTTCTGTATAGCATTGATTCATCAGGAGTCTATTTACTGTATATCATTGATTCATCAGGAGTCTATTTTCTGTATAGCATTGATTCATCAGGTGTCTATTTACTGTATATCATTGATTCATCAGGAGTCTATTTACTGTATAGCATTGATTCATCGGGAGTCTATTTACTGTATATCATTGATTCATCAGGAGTCTATTTACTGTATATCATTGATTCATCAGGAGTCTATTTACTGTATATCATTGATTCATCAGGAGTCTATTTACTGTATAGCATTGATTCATCGGGAGTCTATTTACTGTATATCATTGATTCATCAGGAGTCTATTTACTGTATAGCATTGATTCATCAGGAGTCTATTTACTGTATATTATTGATTCATCAGGAGTCTATTTACTGTATAGCATTGATTCATCAGGAGTCTATTTACTGTATATCATTGATTCATCAGGAGTCTATTTACTGTATAGCATTGATTCATCAGGAGTCTATTTACTGTATATCATTGATTCATCAGGAGTCTATTTACTGTATAGCATTGATTCATCAGGAGTCTATTTACTGTATACCATTGATTCCTTTGATGTGGCTGATTGATTAGCTACAGTATATATTGGTAGAAGATGTGTCTCCTGTGATGTGGCTGATTGATTAGCTACAGTATATATTGGTAGAAGATGTGGCTGATTGATTAGCTACAGTATATATTAGTAGAAGATGTGACTCCTGTGATGTGGCTGATTGATTAGCTACAGTATATATTGGTAGAAGATGTGACTCCTGTAATGTGGCTGATTGATTAGCTACAGTATATATTAGTAGAAGATGTGACTCCTGTAATGTGGCTGATTGATTAGCTACAGTATATATTGGTAGAAGATGTGTCTCCTGTGACGTGGCTGATTGATTAGCTACAGTATATATTGGTAGAAGATGTGGCTGATTGATTAGCTACAGTATATATTGGTAGATGATGTGTCTCCTGTAATGTGGCTGATTGATTAGCTACAGTATATATTGGTAGAAGATGTGTCGACCTGTGATGTGGCTGATTGATTAGCTACAGTATATATTGGTAGAAGATGTGGCTGATTGATTAGCTACAGTATATATTGGTAGAAGATGTGTCTCCTGTGACGTGGCTGATTGATTAGCTACAGTATATATTGGTAGAAGATGTGGCTGATTGATTAGCTACAGTATATATTGGTAGACGATGTGGCTGATTGATTAGCTACAGTATATATTGGTAGAAGATGTGACTCCTGTGATGTGGCTGATTGTATAATAAAATGGTTTCATATTTAGTGAATGACAATGTCTTTATTTTCTGCATGTCATCCATGGGTTCTCCCCATATTGACCCCTATTGACTCATGTTGACCCCAATGTACCCCTATTGACTCATGTTGACCCCTATTGACTCATGTTGACCCCTATTGACTCATGTTGACCCCTATTGACTCATGTTGACCCCTGTTGACCCCTATTGACTCCTATTGACCCGTATTGACTCCTGTTGACCCCTATTGACTCATGTTGACTCATGTTGACTCCTATTGACTCACTCATGTTGACCCTTATTGACTCCTGTTGACCCCTCAGCCACCTGTTGACTCATGTTGACTCCTATTGACTCATGTTGACCCTTATTGACTCCTGTTGACCCCTCAGCCACCTGTTGACTCATGTTGACTCCTATTGACTCATGTTGACCCTTGTTGACTCCTGTTGACCCCTATTGACTCCTATTGACCCCTATTGACTCATGTTGACCCCTGTTGACCCCTATTGACTCCTATTGACCCGTATTGACTCCTGTTGACCCCTATTGACTCATAGTGGCCCCTATTGACTCCTATTGACCCCTATTGACTCCTATTGACCCCTATTGACTCATGTTGACCCCTATTGACCCCTATTGACCCCTATTGACTCCTATTGACCCCTATTGACTCATGTTGACCCCTATTGACCCCTATTGACTCATGTTGACCCCTATTGACCCCTATTGACTCATAGTGGCCCCTATTAACTCCCATTGACTCATGTTGACTCCTATTGACCCCTATTGACTCATGTTGACTCCTATTGACCCCTATTAACTCCTATTGACCCCTATTAACTCCTATTGACCCCTATTGACTCATGTTGACTCCTATTGACCCCTGTTGACTCCTATTGACTCATGTTGACTCCTATTGACTCATGTTGACTCCTATTGACTCATGTTGACTCCTATTGACCCCTATTAACTCCTATTGACCCCTATTGACTCCTATTGACCCCTATTGACTCCTATTGACCCCTATTGACTCCTATTGACCCCTATTGACTCATTTCGACCCCTATTGACTCCTATTGACTATCTACCAAGAGAGTTTTCATCTATATTTTTCCGTAGCCGTTTATTTACCACCACAAACCACCAGAAGACTGCACTCAACGATCTGTATAAGGCCACAAGCAAACAACAACATCCAGAAGCGGCTCTGCTATAGTAGCCTGGGGACTTTAATGCAGGGCAGCATACATCCGTCTCCCTAATGTCTACCGGTATGTCACGTGCAGCCAGAAGGGGGGGGGGGGGGGGGACTATAGACCACCTTTACTCCACACACAGAGACGCGTACAAAGCTCTCCCTCCAGACGGATTTACCAGGACGTGTACTGCGAGTATGCGTGGACCAACTGGCAAGTGTTTTTACTGACATTTTCAACCTGTCCCTGACTAAGTCTAATACCAACATGTTTTAAGCAGACCACCATAGTGCCTGTGCCCAAGAACACTAAGGTAACCTGCCTAAATGACTATCGACCCGTAGCACTCACGTCTGTAGCCATGAAGTGCTTTGAAAGGCTGGTCATGGTTCACATCAACACCATCATCCCAGAAACCCTAGACCCACTCCAATTTGCATAGCGCCCCAACAGATCCACAGACAACGCAATCTCTATTGCACTCCACACTGCCCTTTCCCACCTGGACAAAAGGAACACCTATGTAAGAATGCTGTTCATTGACTACAGCTCAGCGTTCAACACCATAGTGCCCTCAAAGCTCATCACTAAGCTAAGGACCCTGGGACTAAACACCTCCCTCTGCAACTGGATCCTGGACTTCCTGACGGGCCGCCTCCCAGGTGGTAAGGGTAGGTAACAACACATCCGCCACGCTGATCCTCAACACAGGGGCCCCTCAGGGGTGCGTGCTCAGTCCCCTCCTGTACTCCCTGTTCATCCACGACTGCGTGGCCAAGCACGATTCCAAAACCGTCATTAAGTTTGCTGACGACACAACGGTGGTAGGCCTGACCACCGACAACGATGAGACAGCCTATAGAGAGGAGGACAACAAAATTAGGAGAGAGAAAGAGAGAGAGAGGTATGGAGAGAAAGGGGGGAGGGGAGGGGGGTAGAGAGAAACAGAATGAGAGGCATGGAGAGAGAGGGGGAGGGAGGTAGAGAGAAACAGAATGAGAGGTATGGAGAGAGAGAGAGGGGGAGGGAGGTAGAGAGAAACAGAATGAGAGGTATGGAGAGAGAGAGGGGGAGGGAGGTAGAGAGAAACAGAATGAGAGGTATGGAGAGAGAGAGAGGGGGAGGGAGGTAGAAAGAAACAGAATGAGAGGTATGGAGAGAGAGAGGGGGAGGGAGGTAGAGAGAAACAGAATGAGAGGTATGGAGAGAGAGAGAGGGGGAGGGAGGTAGAGAGAAACAGAATGAGAGGTATGGAGAGAGAGAGGGGGAGGGAGGTAGAGAGAAACAGAATGAGAGGCATGGAGAGAGAGAGGGGGAGGGAGGTAGAGAGAAACAGGGTGAGACACAGAGAGGTAGGAAAAGGGCAGAGAGCGAGGGATGGAGAAAGAGGAGGAGGAAAGACGAGGCCTCTGAGAAGAAAAGAGAAAAAGACAGAAGAAGAAGAAGTGGTTGTGTTATTTGTTTCATTCAGCGGATCTAAGAAGAGGAGAGAGGAGCACGACGGAGAGACTTAAAGGATTTACACACTCAGTACCCTTGCATTTACCCTCGTGTTTAAGACACACCCACAGCGTTTTTGTCTCAGTCACATTGTGATAAGTGGCTTGATGTGGCTGTCTGACCGAGGGGATTAGAGACTATTAGAAAATAAATATCCTGGTTCAATGAAACCAAGCACCTGGCTCTGGAGACTAGCT
>NC_092086.1:4942304-4944804 GCF_045679555.1 Salvelinus alpinus | reverse complement strand
ACACCTAGATGTTATTATACTAGACCCTGACTACTATACCTAGATGTTATTATACTAGACCCTGACTACTATACCTAGATGTTATTATACTAGACCCTGACTACTACACCTAGATGTTATTATACTAGACCCTGACTACTACACCTAGATGTTATTATACTAGACCCTGACTACTACACCTAGATGTTATTATACTAGACCCTGACTACTACACCTAGATGTTATTATACTAGACCCTGACTACTACACCTAGATGTTATTATACTAGACCCTGACTACTACACCTAGATGTTATTATACTAGACCCTGACTACTACACCTAGATGTTATTATACTAGACCCTGACTACTACACCTAGATGTTATTATACTAGACCCTGACTACTACACCTAGATGTTATTATACTAGACCCTGACTACTACACCTAGATGTTATTATACTAGACCCTGACTACTACACCTAGATGTTATTATACTAGACCCTGACTACTACACCTAGATGTTGTTATACTAGACCCTGACTACTACACCTAGATGTTATTATACTAGACCCTGACTACTATACCTAGATGTTATTATACTAGACCCTGACTACTACACCTAGATGTTATTATACAAGACCCTGACTACTATACCTAGATGTTATTATACTAGACCCTGACTACTACACCTAGATGTTGTTATACTAGACCCTGACTACTATACCTAGATGTTATTATACTAGACCCTGACTACTACACCTAGATGTTGTTATACTAGACCCTGACTACTACACCTAGATGTTATTATACTAGACCCTGACTACTACACCTAGATGTTATTATACTAGACCCTGACTACTACACCTAGATGTTATTATACTAGACCCTGACTACTATACCTAGATGTTATTATACTAGACCCTGACTACTACACCTAGATGTTATTATACTAGACCCTGACTACTACACCTAGATGTTATTATACTAGACCCTGACTACTACACCTAGATGTTGTTATACTAGACCCTGACTACTATACCTAGATGTTATTATACTAGACCCTGACTACTATACCTAGATGTTATTATACTAGACCCTGACTACTACACCTAGATGTTATTATACTAGACCCTGACTACTACACCTAGATGTTATTATACTAGACCCTGACTACTACACCTAGATGTTGTTATACTAGACCCTGACTACTATACCTAGATGTTATTATACTAGACCCTGACTACTACACCTAGATGTTATTATACTAGACCCTGACTACTATACCTAGATGTTATTATACTAGACCCTGACTACTACACCTAGATGTTATTATACTAGACCCTGACTACTATACCTAGATGTTATTATACTAGACCCTGACTACTACACCTAGATGTTGTTATACTAGACCCTGACTACTACACCTAGATGTTATTATACTAGACCCTGACTACTACACCTAGATGTTATTATACTAGACCCTGACTACTACACCTAGATGTTATTATACTAGACCCTGACTACTACACCTAGATGTTATTATACTAGACCCTGACTACTACACCTAGATGTTATTATACTACACCCTGACTACTACACCTAGATGTTATTATACTAGACCCTGACTACTACACCTAGATGTTATTATACTAGACCCTGACTACTATACCTAGATGTTATTATACTAGACCCTGACTTCAAACTACACCTAGATGTTATTATACTAGACCCTGACTACTACACCTAGATGTTATTATACTAGACCCTGACTACTATACCTAGATGTTATTATACTAGACCCTGACTACTACACCTAGATGTTATTATACTAGACCCTGACTACTACACCTAGATGTTATTATACTAGACCCTGACTACTACACCTAGATGTTATTATACTAGACCCTGACTACTACACCTAGATGTTATTATACTAGACCCTGACTACTATACCTAGATGTTATTATACTAGACCCTGACTACTACACCTAGATGTTATTATACTAGACCCTGACTACTACACCTAGATGTTATTATACTAGACCCTGACTACTATACCTAGATGTTATTATACTAGACCCTGACTACTACACCTATATGTTATTATACTAGACCCTGACTACTACACCTAGATGTTATTATACTAGACCCTGACTACTAGACCTAGATGTTATTATACTAGACCCTGACTACTACACCTAGATGTTGTTATACTAGACCCTGACATCAAACTACACCTAGATGTTATTATACTAGACCCTGACTACTATACCTAGATGTTATTATACTAGACCCTGACTACTATACCTAGATGTTATTATACTAGACCCTGACTACTACACCTAGATGTTATTATACTAGACCCTGACTACTACACCTAGATGTTGTCATACTAGACCATGACTACTACACCTAGATGTTATTATACTAGACCCTGACTACTACACCTAGATGTTGTTATACTAGACCCTGACATCAAACTACACCTAGATGTTATTATACTAGACCCTGACTACTACA
>NC_092086.1:4887304-4939804 GCF_045679555.1 Salvelinus alpinus | reverse complement strand
GAGAACAGAGAATCAGTGTTATTGTCTGTCAGACTCCCAGGTTCTGGTCTCGGTCCAGGTAGCATCATGAGAACCAGCCTGGAGAATCAGCTAAAAGAAAAGGTGTGGGAACCCAGGTGTAAATCAGTGACGCCTCGCAAAATACCCATCAAACCAAAATGAAATGCATTTGCTTGGACCGGAGGTTCTCAACTAGATTAGTGTCGCAGGTGCAACAGTGCACGAGTTGTGGGCTGTGAAATCGCTGATTAAAAAAACTCCCATCAAAAGATGTTGACGTATGCTGTGTTTGCGGTGAACCAACTGGACAAAAAAAATAAACTACTGCAAGATAAATGGTCTTTGTTGACCGGAGAACACACTGGCTTTGTTGACAAGAGTGCATAAGGGGACCTGTCACCCTGACTGATGGGTTTAGAAGAGATAAGGGGACCTGTCACGTCGACTGATGGGTTTAGAAGAGATAAGGGGACCTGTCACGTCGACTGATGGGTTTAGAAGAGATAAGGGGACCTGTCACGTCGACTGATGGGTTTAGAAGAGATAAGGGGACCTGTCATGTTGACTGATGGGTTTAGAAGAGATAAGGGGACCTATCAGGTTGACTGATGGGTTTAGAAGAGATAAGGGGACCTGTCATGTTGACTGATGGGTTTAGAAGAGATAAGGGGACCTGTCACGTTGACTGATGGGTTTAGAAGAGATAAGGGGACATGTCACGTTGACTGATGGGTTTAGAAGAGATAAGGGGACCTGTCACGTTGACTGATGGGTTTAGAAGAGATAAGGGGATCTGTCATGTTGACTGATGGGTTTAGAAGAGATAAGGGGACCTGTCACGCTGACTGATGGGTTTAGAAGAGATAAGGGGACCTGTCACGCTGACTGATGGGTTTAGAAGAGATAAGGGGACCTGTCACGCTGACTGATGGGTTTAGAAGTGATAAGGGGACCTGGCACGTTGACTGATGGGTTTAGAAGAGATAAGGGGACCTGTCACGTTGACTGATGGGTTTAGAAGAGATAAGGGGGCCTGTCATGTTGACTGGTGGGTTTAGAAGAGATAAGGGGACCTGTCACGCTGACTGATGGGTTTAGAAGAGATAAGGAGACCTGTCACGTTGACTGATGGGTTTAGAAGAGATAAGGGGACCTGTCACACTGACTGATGGGTTTAGAAGAGATAAGGGGACCTGTCATGTTGACTGATGGGTTTAGAAGAGATAAAGGGACCTGTCATGTTTACTGATGGGTTTAGAAGCGATAAGGGGACCTGTCACGTTGACTGATGGGTTTAGAAGAGATAAGGGGACATGTCACGTTGACTGATGGGTTTAGAAGAGATAAGGGGACCTGTCACGTTGACTGATGGGTTTAGAAGAGATAAGGGGATCTGTCATGTTGACTGATGGGTTTAGAAGAGATAAGGGGACCTGTCACGCTGACTGATGGGTTTAGAAGAGATAAGGGGACCTGTCACGCTGACTGATGGGTTTAGAAGAGATAAGGGGACCTGTCACGCTGACTGATGGGTTTAGAAGTGATAAGGGGACCTGTCACGTTGACTGATGGGTTTAGAAGAGATAAGGGGACCTGTCACGTTGACTGATGGGTTTAGAAGAGATAAGGGGGCCTGTCATGTTGACTGGTGGGTTTAGAAGAGATAAGGGGACCTGTCACGCTGACTGATGGGTTTAGAAGAGATAAGGAGACCTGTCACGTTGACTGATGGGTTTAGAAGAGATAAGGGGACCTGTCACACTGACTGATGGGTTTAGAAGAGATAAGGGGACCTGTCATGTTGACTGATGGGTTTAGAAGAGATAAGGGGACCTGTCATGTTTACTGATGGGTTTAGAAGCGATAAGGGGACCTGTCACGTTGACTGATGGGTTTAGAAGAGATAAGGGGACCTGTCACGTTGACTGATGGGTTTAGAAGAGATAAGGGGACCTGTCACGTTGACTGATGGGTTTAGAAGAGATAAGGGGACCTGTCATGTTGACTGGTGGGTTTAGAAGAGATAAGGGGAACTGTCACGCTGACTGATGGGTTAAGAAGAGATAAGGGGACATGTCACGTTGACTGATGGGTTTAGAAGAGATAACAGGACCTGTCACGTTGACTGATGGGTTTAGAAGAGATAAGGGGACATGTCACGTCGACTGATGGGTTTAGAAGAGATAAGGGGACCTGTCACGCTGACTGATGGGTTTAGAAGAGATAAGGGGATCTGTCACGTCGACTGGTGGGTTTAGAAGAGATAAGGGGACCTGTCACGTTGACTGATGGGTTTAGAAGAGATAAGGGGACCTGTCACGTTGACTGGTGGGTTTAGAAGAGATAAGGGGACCTGTCACGTTGACTGATGGGTTTAGAAGAGATAAGGGGACATGTGAGGCTGACTGATGGGTTTAGAAGAGATAAGGGGACCTGTCACGTTGACTGATGGGTTTAGAAGAGATAAGGGGACCTGTCACGTTGACTGATGGGTTTAGAAGAGATAAGGGGACATGTGAGGCTGACTGATGGGTTTAGAAGAGATAAGGGGACCTGTCACGTTGACTGATGGGTTTAGAAGAGATAAGGGGACCTGTCGTGTTGACTGATGGGTTTAGAAGAGATAAGGGGACCGGTCACGTTGACTGATGGGTTTAGAAGAGATAAGGGGACCTGTCACGTTGACTGATGGGTTTAGAAGAGATAAGGGGACCTGTCACATTGACTGATGGGTTTAGAAGAGATAAGGGGACCTGTCACGTTGACTGATGGGTTTAGAAGAGATAAGGGGACCTGTCACGTTGACTGATGGGTTTAGAAGAGATAAGGGGACCTGTCACGTTGACTGATGGGTTTAGAAGAGATAAGGGGACCTGTCACGTCGATTGATGGGTTTAGAAGAGATAAGGGGACCTGTCACCCTGACTGATGGGTTTAGAAGAGATAAGGGGACCTGTCACGTCGACTGGTGGGTTTAGAAGAGATAAGGGGACCTGTCACGCTGACTGATGGGTTTAGAAGAGATAAGGGGACCTGTCACGCTGACTGATGGGTTTAGAAGTGATAAGGGGACCTGTCACGTTGACTGATGGGTTTAGAAGAGATAAGGGGACCTGTCACGTTGACTGATGGGTTTAGAAGAGATAAGGGGGCCTGTCATGTTGACTGGTGGGTTTAGAAGAGATAAGGGGACCTGTCACGCTGACTGATGGGTTTAGAAGAGATAAGGAGACCTGTCACGTTGACTGATGGGTTTAGAAGAGATAAGGGGACCTGTCACACTGACTGATGGGTTTAGAAGAGATAAGGGGACCTGTCATGTTGACTGATGGGTTTAGAAGAGATAAGGGGACCTGTCATGTTTACTGATGGGTTTAGAAGCGATAAGGGGACCTGTCACGTTGACTGATGGGTTTAGAAGAGATAAGGGGACCTGTCATGTTGACTGGTGGGTTTAGAAGAGATAAGGGGAACTGTCACGCTGACTGATGGGTTAAGAAGAGATAAGGGGACATGTCACGTTGACTGATGGGTTTAGAAGAGATAACAGGACCTGTCACGTTGACTGATGGGTTTAGAAGAGATAAGGGGACATGTCACGTCGACTGATGGGTTTAGAAGAGATAAGGGGACCTGTCACGCTGACTGATGGGTTTAGAAGAGATAAGGGGATCTGTCACGTCGACTGGTGGGTTTAGAAGAGATAAGGGGACCTGTCACGTTGACTGATGGGTTTAGAAGAGATAAGGGGACCTGTCACGTTGACTGGTGGGTTTAGAAGAGATAAGGGGACCTGTCACGTTGACTGATGGGTTTAGAAGAGATAAGGGGACATGTGAGGCTGACTGATGGGTTTAGAAGAGATAAGGGGACCTGTCACGTTGACTGATGGGTTTAGAAGAGATAAGGGGACCTGTCACGTTGACTGATGGGTTTAGAAGAGATAAGGGGACATGTGAGGCTGACTGATGGGTTTAGAAGAGATAAGGGGACCTGTCACGTTGACTGATGGGTTTAGAAGAGATAAGGGGACCTGTCGTGTTGACTGATGGGTTTAGAAGAGATAAGGGGACCTGTCACGTTGACTGATGGGTTTAGAAGAGATAAGGGGACCTGTCACGTTGACTGATGGGTTTAGAAGAGATAAGGGGACCTGTCACATTGACTGATGGGTTTAGAAGAGATAAGGGGACCTGTCACGTTGACTGATGGGTTTAGAAGAGATAAGGGGACCTGTCACGTTGACTGATGGGTTTAGAAGAGATAAGGGGACCTGTCACGTTGACTGATGGGTTTAGAAGAGATAAGGGGACCTGTCACGTCGATTGATGGGTTTAGAAGAGATAAGGGGACCTGTCACCCTGACTGATGGGTTTAGAAGAGATAAGGGGACCTGTCACGTCGACTGGTGGGTTTAGAAGAGATAAGGGGACCTGTCAGGTTGACTGATGGGTTTAGAAGAGATAAGGGGACCTGTCATGTTGACTGATGGGTTTAGAAGAGATAAGGGGACCTGTCACGTTGACTGATGGGTTTAGAAGAGATAAGGGGACCTGTCATGTTGACTGATGGGTTTAGAAGAGATAAGGGGACCTGTCACCCTGACTGATGGTTTTAGAAGAGATAACAGGACCTGTCACGTTGACTGATGGGTTTAGAAGAGATAAGGGTACCTGTCACGTTGACTGATGAGTTTAGAAGAGATAAGGGGACCTGTCACGTTGACTGATGGGTTTAGAAGAGATAAGGGGATCTGTCATGTTGACTGATGGGTTTAGAAGAGATAAGGGGACCTGTCACGCTGACTGATGGGTTTAGAAGAGATAAGGGGACCTGTCATGCTGACTGGTGGGTTTAGAAGAGATAAGGGGACCTGTCACGCTGACTGATGGGTTTAGAAGTGATAAGGGGACCTGTCACGTCGACTGATGGGTTTAGAAGTGATAAGGGGACCTGTCACGCTGACTGATGGGTTTAGAAGAGATAAGGGGACCTGTCACGTTGACTGATGGGTTTAGAAGAGATAAGGGGACCTGTCACGTTGACTGATGGGTTTAGAAGAGATAAGGGGACCTGTCGTGTTGACTGATGGGTTTAGAAGAGATAAGGGGACCTGTCACGTTGACTGATGGGTTTAGAAGAGATAAGGGGACCTGTCACGTTGACTGATGGGTTTAGAAGAGATAAGGGGACCTGTCACATTGACTGATGGGTTTAGAAGAGATAAGGGGACCTGTCACGTTGACTGATGGGTTTAGAAGAGATAAGGGGACCTGTCACGTTGACTGATGGGTTTAGAAGAGATAAGGGGACCTGTCACGTTGACTGATGGGTTTAGAAGAGATAAGGGGACCTGTCACGTCGATTGATGGGTTTAGAAGAGATAAGGGGACCTGTCACCCTGACTGATGGGTTTAGAAGAGATAAGGGGACCTGTCACGTCGACTGGTGGGTTTAGAAGAGATAAGGGGACCTGTCAGGTTGACTGATGGGTTTAGAAGAGATAAGGGGACCTGTCATGTTGACTGATGGGTTTAGAAGAGATAAGGGGACCTGTCACGTTGACTGATGGGTTTAGAAGAGATAAGGGGACCTGTCATGTTGACTGATGGGTTTAGAAGAGATAAGGGGACCTGTCACCCTGACTGATGGTTTTAGAAGAGATAACAGGACCTGTCACGTTGACTGATGGGTTTAGAAGAGATAAGGGTACCTGTCACGTTGACTGATGAGTTTAGAAGAGATAAGGGGACCTGTCACGTTGACTGATGGGTTTAGAAGAGATAAGGGGATCTGTCATGTTGACTGATGGGTTTAGAAGAGATAAGGGGACCTGTCACGCTGACTGATGGGTTTAGAAGAGATAAGGGGACCTGTCATGCTGACTGGTGGGTTTAGAAGAGATAAGGGGACCTGTCACGCTGACTGATGGGTTTAGAAGTGATAAGGGGACCTGTCACGTCGACTGATGGGTTTAGAAGTGATAAGGGGACCTGTCACGCTGACTGATGGGTTTAGAAGAGATAAGGGGACCTGTCACGTTGACTGATGGGTTTAGAAGAGATAAGGGGACCTGTCACGTTGACTGATGGGTTTAGAAGAGATAAGGGGACCTGTCACCCTGACTGATGGTTTTAGAAGAGATAACAGGACCTGTCACGTTGACTGATGGGTTTAGAAGAGATAAGGGTACCTGTCACGTTGACTGATGAGTTTAGAAGAGATAAGGGGACCTGTCACGTTGACTGATGGGTTTAGAAGAGATAAGGGGATCTGTCATGTTGACTGATGGGTTTAGAAGAGATAAGGGGACCTGTCACGCTGACTGATGGGTTTAGAAGAGATAAGGGGACCTGTCATGCTGACTGGTGGGTTTAGAAGAGATAAGGGGACCTGTCACGCTGACTGATGGGTTTAGAAGTGATAAGGGGACCTGTCACGTCGACTGATGGGTTTAGAAGTGATAAGGGGACCTGTCACGCTGACTGATGGGTTTAGAAGAGATAAGGGGACCTGTCACGTTGACTGATGGGTTTAGAAGAGATAAGGGGACCTGTCACGTTGACTGATGGGTTTAGAAGAGATAAGGGGGCCTGTCATGTTGACTGGTGGGTTTAGAAGAGATAAGGGGACCTGTCACGCTGACTGATGGGTTTAGAAGAGATAAGGAGACCTGTCACATTGACTGATGGGTTTAGAAGAGATAAGGGGACCTGTCGTGTTGACTGATGGGTTTAGAAGAGATAAGGGGACCGGTCACGTTGACTGATGGGTTTAGAAGAGATAAGGGGACCTGTCACGTTGACTGATGGGTTTAGAAGAGATAAGGGGACCTGTCACATTGACTGATGGGTTTAGAAGAGATAAGGGGACCTGTCACGTTGACTGATGGGTTTAGAAGAGATAAGGGGACCTGTCACGTTGACTGATGGGTTTAGAAGAGATAAGGGGACCTGTCACGTTGACTGATGGGTTTAGAAGAGATAAGGGGACCTGTCACGTCGATTGATGGGTTTAGAAGAGATAAGGGGACCTGTCACGTTGACTGATGGGTTTAGAAGAGATAAGGGGACCTGTCACGTCGACTGGTGGGTTTAGAAGAGATAAGAGGACCTGTCACGCTGACTGATGGGTTTAGAAGAGATAAGGGGACCTGTCACGCTGACTGATGGGTTTAGAAGTGATAAGGGGACCTGTCACGTTGACTGATGGGTTTAGAAGAGATAAGGGGACCTGTCACGTTGACTGATGGGTTTAGAAGAGATAAGGGGGCCTGTCATGTTGACTGGTGGGTTTAGAAGAGATAAGGGGACCTGTCACCCTGACTGATGGTTTTAGAAGAGATAACAGGACCTGTCACGTTGACTGATGGGTTTAGAAGAGATAAGGGTACCTGTCACGTTGACTGATGAGTTTAGAAGAGATAAGGGGACCTGTCACGTTGACTGATGGGTTTAGAAGAGATAAGGGGATCTGTCATGTTGACTGATGGGTTTAGAAGAGATAAGGGGACCTGTCACGCTGACTGATGGGTTTAGAAGAGATAAGGGGACCTGTCATGCTGACTGGTGGGTTTAGAAGAGATAAGGGGACCTGTCACGCTGACTGATGGGTTTAGAAGTGATAAGGGGACCTGTCACGTCGACTGATGGGTTTAGAAGTGATAAGGGGACCTGTCACGCTGACTGATGGGTTTAGAAGAGATAAGGGGACCTGTCACGTTGACTGATGGGTTTAGAAGAGATAAGGGGACCTGTCACGTTGACTGATGGGTTTAGAAGAGATAAGGGGGCCTGTCATGTTGACTGGTGGGTTTAGAAGAGATAAGGGGACCTGTCACGCTGACTGATGGGTTTAGAAGAGATAAGGAGACCTGTCACATTGACTGATGGGTTTAGAAGAGATAAGGGGACCTGTCGTGTTGACTGATGGGTTTAGAAGAGATAAGGGGACCGGTCACGTTGACTGATGGGTTTAGAAGAGATAAGGGGACCTGTCACGTTGACTGATGGGTTTAGAAGAGATAAGGGGACCTGTCACATTGACTGATGGGTTTAGAAGAGATAAGGGGACCTGTCACGTTGACTGATGGGTTTAGAAGAGATAAGGGGACCTGTCACGTTGACTGATGGGTTTAGAAGAGATAAGGGGACCTGTCACGTTGACTGATGGGTTTAGAAGAGATAAGGGGACCTGTCACGTCGATTGATGGGTTTAGAAGAGATAAGGGGACCTGTCACGTTGACTGATGGGTTTAGAAGAGATAAGGGGACCTGTCACGTCGACTGGTGGGTTTAGAAGAGATAAGGGGACCTGTCACGCTGACTGATGGGTTTAGAAGAGATAAGGGGACCTGTCACGCTGACTGATGGGTTTAGAAGTGATAAGGGGACCTGTCACGTTGACTGATGGGTTTAGAAGAGATAAGGGGACCTGTCACGTTGACTGATGGGTTTAGAAGAGATAAGGGGGCCTGTCATGTTGACTGGTGGGTTTAGAAGAGATAAGGGGACCTGTCACGCTGACTGATGGATTTAGAAGAGATAAGGAGACCTGTCACGTTGACTGATGGGTTTAGAAGAGATAAGGGGACCTGTCACGTTGACTGATGGGTTTAGAAGAGATAAGGGGACCTGTCACGTTGACTGATGGGTTTAGAAGAGATAAGGGGACCTGTCACGCTGACTGATGGGTTTAGAAGAGATAAGGAGACCTGTCACGTTGACTGATGGGTTTAGAAGAGATAAGGGGACCTGTCACGTTGACTGATGGGTTTAGAAGAGATAAGGGGACCTGTCACGTTGACTGATGGGTTTAGAAGAGATAAGGGGACCTGTCACGTCGATTGATGGGTTTAGAAGAGATAAGGGGACCTGTCACCCTGACTGATGGGTTTAGAAGAGATAAGGGGACCTGTCACGTCGACTGGTGGGTTTAGAAGAGATAAGGGGACCTGTCAGGTTGACTGATGGGTTTAGAAGAGATAAGGGGACCTGTCATGTTGACTGATGGGTTTAGAAGAGATAAGGGGACCTGTCACGTTGACTGATGGGTTTAGAAGAGATAAGGGGACCTGTCATGTTGACTGATGGGTTTAGAAGAGATAAGGGGACCTGTCACCCTGACTGATGGTTTTAGAAGAGATAACAGGACCTGTCACGTTGACTGATGGGTTTAGAAGAGATAAGGGTACCTGTCACGTTGACTGATGAGTTTAGAAGAGATAAGGGGACCTGTCACGTTGACTGATGGGTTTAGAAGAGATAAGGGGATCTGTCATGTTGACTGATGGGTTTAGAAGAGATAAGGGGACCTGTCACGCTGACTGATGGGTTTAGAAGAGATAAGGGGACCTGTCATGCTGACTGGTGGGTTTAGAAGAGATAAGGGGACCTGTCACGCTGACTGATGGGTTTAGAAGTGATAAGGGGACCTGTCACGTCGACTGATGGGTTTAGAAGTGATAAGGGGACCTGTCACGCTGACTGATGGGTTTAGAAGAGATAAGGGGACCTGTCACGTTGACTGATGGGTTTAGAAGAGATAAGGGGACCTGTCACGTTGACTGATGGGTTTAGAAGAGATAAGGGGGCCTGTCATGTTGACTGGTGGGTTTAGAAGAGATAAGGGGACCTGTCACGCTGACTGATGGGTTTAGAAGAGATAAGGAGACCTGTCACATTGACTGATGGGTTTAGAAGAGATAAGGGGACCTGTCGTGTTGACTGATGGGTTTAGAAGAGATAAGGGGACCGGTCACGTTGACTGATGGGTTTAGAAGAGATAAGGGGACCTGTCACGTTGACTGATGGGTTTAGAAGAGATAAGGGGACCTGTCACATTGACTGATGGGTTTAGAAGAGATAAGGGGACCTGTCACGTTGACTGATGGGTTTAGAAGAGATAAGGGGACCTGTCACGTTGACTGATGGGTTTAGAAGAGATAAGGGGACCTGTCACGTTGACTGATGGGTTTAGAAGAGATAAGGGGACCTGTCACGTCGATTGATGGGTTTAGAAGAGATAAGGGGACCTGTCACGTTGACTGATGGGTTTAGAAGAGATAAGGGGACCTGTCACGTCGACTGGTGGGTTTAGAAGAGATAAGGGGACCTGTCACGCTGACTGATGGGTTTAGAAGAGATAAGGGGACCTGTCACGCTGACTGATGGGTTTAGAAGTGATAAGGGGACCTGTCACGTTGACTGATGGGTTTAGAAGAGATAAGGGGACCTGTCACGTTGACTGATGGGTTTAGAAGAGATAAGGGGGCCTGTCATGTTGACTGGTGGGTTTAGAAGAGATAAGGGGACCTGTCACGCTGACTGATGGGTTTAGAAGAGATAAGGAGACCTGTCACGTTGACTGATGGGTTTAGAAGAGATAAGGGGACCTGTCACACTGACTGATGGGTTTAGAAGAGATAAGGGGACCTGTCATGTTGATTGATGGGTTTAGAAGAGATAAGGGGACCTGTCATGTTTACTGATGGGTTTAGAAGCGATAAGGGGACCTGTCACGTTGACTGATGGGTTTAGAAGAGATAAGGGGACCTGTCATGTTGACTGGTGGGTTTAGAAGAGATAAGGGGAACTGTCACGCTGACTGATGGGTTAAGAAGAGATAAGGGGACATGTCACGTTGACTGATGGGTTTAGAAGAGATAACAGGACCTGTCACGTTGACTGATGGGTTTAGAAGAGATAAGGGGACATGTCACGTCGACTGATGGGTTTAGAAGAGATAAGGGGACCTGTCACGCTGACTGATGGGTTTAGAAGAGATAAGGGGATCTGTCACGTCGACTGGTGGGTTTAGAAGAGATAAGGGGACCTGTCACGTTGACTGGTGGGTTTAGAAGAGATAAGGGGACCTGTCACGTTGACTGATGGGTTTAGAAGAGATAAGGGGACATGTGAGGCTGACTGATGGGTTTAGAAGAGATAAGGGGACCTGTCACGTTGACTGATGGGTTTAGAAGAGATAAGGGGACCTGTCACGTTGACTGATGGGTTTAGAAGAGATAAGGGGACATGTGAGGCTGACTGATGGGTTTAGAAGAGATAAGGGGACCTGTCACGTTGACTGATGGGTTTAGAAGAGATAAGGGGACCTGTCGTGTTGACTGATGGGTTTAGAAGAGATAAGGGGACCTGTCACGTTGACTGATGGGTTTAGAAGAGATAAGGGGACCTGTCACGTTGACTGATGGGTTTAGAAGAGATAAGGGGACCTGTCACATTGACTGATGGGTTTAGAAGAGATAAGGGGACCTGTCACGTTGACTGATGGGTTTAGAAGAGATAAGGGGACCTGTCACGTTGACTGATGGGTTTAGAAGAGATAAGGGGACCTGTCACGTTGACTGATGGGTTTAGAAGAGATAAGGGGACCTGTCACGTCGATTGATGGGTTTAGAAGAGATAAGGGGACCTGTCACCCTGACTGATGGGTTTAGAAGAGATAAGGGGACCTGTCACGTCGACTGGTGGGTTTAGAAGAGATAAGGGGACCTGTCAGGTTGACTGGTGGGTTTAGAAGAGATAAGGGGACCTGTCATGTTGACTGATGGGTTTAGAAGAGATAAGGGGACCTGTCACGTTGACTGATGGGTTTAGAAGAGATAAGGGGACCTGTCATGTTGACTGATGGGTTTAGAAGAGATAAGGGGACCTGTCACCCTGACTGATGGTTTTAGAAGAGATAACAGGACCTGTCACGTTGACTGATGGGTTTAGAAGAGATAAGGGTACCTGTCACGTTGACTGATGGGTTTAGAAGAGATAAGGGGACCTGTCACGTTGACTGATGGGTTTAGAAGAGATAAGGGGATCTGTCATGTTGACTGATGGGTTTAGAAGAGATAAGGGGACCTGTCACGCTGACTGATGGGTTTAGAAGAGATAAGGGGACCTGTCATGCTGACTGATGGGTTTAGAAGAGATAAGGGGACCTGTCACGCTGACTGATGGGTTTAGAAGTGATAAGGGGACCTGTCACGTCGACTGATGGGTTTAGAAGTGATAAGGGGACCTGTCACGCTGACTGATGGGTTTAGAAGAGATAAGGGGACCTGTCAGGTTGACTGATGGGTTTAGAAGAGATAAGGGGACCTGTCACGTTGACTGATGGGTTTAGAAGAGATAAGGGGGCCTGTCATGTTGACTGGTGGGTTTAGAAGAGATAAGGGGACCTGTCACGCTGACTGATGGGTTTAGAAGAGATAAGGAGACCTGTCACATTGACTGATGGGTTTAGAAGAGATAAGGGGACCTGTCACGTTGACTGATGGGTTTAGAAGAGATAAGGGGACCTGTCACGCTGACTGATGGGTTTAGAAGAGATAAGGGGACCTGTCACGTTGACTGGTGGGTTTAGAAGAGATAAGGGGACCTGTCACGCTGACTGATGGGTTAAGAAGAGATAAGTGGACATGTCACGTTGACTGATGGGTTTAGAAGAGATAACAGGACCTGTTACGTTGACTGATGGGTTTAGAAGAGATAAGGGGACATGTCACGTCGACTGATGGGTTTAGAAGAGATAAGGGGACCTGTCACGCTGACTGATGGGTTTAGAAGAGATAAGGGGATCTGTCACGTCGACTGGTGGGTTTAGAAGAGATAAGGGGACCTGTCACGTTGACTGATGGGTTTAGAAGAGATAAGGGGACCTGTCACATTGACTGATGGGTTTAGAAGAGATAAGGGGACCTGTCACGTTGACTGATGGGTTTAGAAGAGATAAGGGGACCTGTCACGTTGACTGATGGGTTTAGAAGAGATAAGGGGACCTGTGAGGCTGACTGATGGGTTTAGAAGAGATAAGAGGACCTGTCACGTTGACTGATGGGTTTAGAAGAGATAAGGGGACCTGTCGTGTTGACTGATGGGTTTAGAAGAGATAAGGGGACCTGTCACGTTGACTGATGGGTTTAGAAGAGATAAGGGGACCTGTCACGTTGACTGATGGGTTTAGAAGAGATAAGGGGACCTGTCACGTTGACTGATGGGTTTAGAAGAGATAAGGGGACCTGTCACGTTGACTGATGGGTTTAGAAGAGATAAGGGGACCTGTCACGTTGACTGATGGGTTTAGAAGAGATAAGGGGACCTGTCACGTCGACTGATGGGTTTAGAAGAGATAAGGGGACCTGTCACCCTGACTGATGGGTTTAGAAGAGATAAGGGGACCTGTCACGTCGACTGGTGGGTTTAGAAGAGATAAGGGGACCTGTCACGCTGACTGATGGGTTTAGAAGAGATAAGGGGACCTGTCACGTTGACTGATGGATTTAGAAGAGATAAGGGGACCTGTCACCCTGACTGATGGGTTTAGAAGAGATAAGGGGACCTGTCACGTCGACTGGTGGGTTTAGAAGAGATAAGGGGACCTGTCACGCTGACTGATGGATTTAGAAGAGATGAGGGGACCTGTCACATTGACTGATGGGTTTAGAAGAGATAAGGGGACCTGTCACGTTGACTGATGGGTTTAGAAGAGATAAGGGGACCTGTCACGCTGACTGATGGGTTTAGAAGAGATAACAGGACCTGTCACGAAGAGTGATGGGTTTAGAAGAGATAAGGGGACCTGTCACGCTGACTGATGGGTTTAGAAGAGATAAGGGGACCTGTCACGCTGACTGATGGGTTTAGAAGTGATAAGGGGACCTGTCACGTTGACTGATGGGTTTAGAAGAGATAAGGGGACCTGTCACGTTGACTGATGGGTTTAGAAGAGATAAGGGGGCCTGTCATGTTGACTGGTGGGTTTAGAAGAGATAAGGGGACCTGTCACGCTGACTGATGGGTTTAGAAGAGATAAGGAGACCTGTCACGTTGACTGATGGGTTTAGAAGAGATAAGGGGACCTGTCACACTGACTGATGGGTTTAGAAGAGATAAGGGGACCTGTCATGTTGACTGATGGGTTTAGAAGAGATAAGGGGACCTGTCATGTTTACTGATGGGTTTAGAAGCGATAAGGGGACCTGTCACGTTGACTGATGGGTTTAGAAGAGATAAGGGGACCTGTCATGTTGACTGGTGGGTTTAGAAGAGATAAGGGGAACTGTCACGCTGACTGATGGGTTAAGAAGAGATAAGGGGACATGTCACGTTGACTGATGGGTTTAGAAGAGATAACAGGACCTGTCACGTTGACTGATGGGTTTAGAAGAGATAAGGGGACATGTCACGTCGACTGATGGGTTTAGAAGAGATAAGGGGACCTGTCACGCTGACTGATGGGTTTAGAAGAGATAAGGGGATCTGTCACGTCGACTGGTGGGTTTAGAAGAGATAAGGGGACCTGTCACGTTGACTGGTGGGTTTAGAAGAGATAAGGGGACCTGTCACGTTGACTGATGGGTTTAGAAGAGATAAGGGGACATGTGAGGCTGACTGATGGGTTTAGAAGAGATAAGGGGACCTGTCACATTGACTGATGGGTTTAGAAGAGATAAGGGGACCTGTCACGTTGACTGATGGGTTTAGAAGAGATAAGGGGACATGTGAGGCTGACTGATGGGTTTAGAAGAGATAAGGGGACCTGTCACGTTGACTGATGGGTTTAGAAGAGATAAGGGGACCTGTCGTGTTGACTGATGGGTTTAGAAGAGATAAGGGGACCTGTCACATTGACTGATGGGTTTAGAAGAGATAAGGGGACCTGTCACGTTGACTGATGGGTTTAGAAGAGATAAGGGGACCTGTCACATTGACTGATGGGTTTAGAAGAGATAAGGGGACCTGTCACGTTGACTGATGGGTTTAGAAGAGATAAGGGGACCTGTCACGTTGACTGATGGGTTTAGAAGAGATAAGGGGACCTGTCACGTTGACTGATGGGTTTAGAAGAGATAAGGGGACCTGTCACGTCGATTGATGGGTTTAGAAGAGATAAGGGGACCTGTCACCCTGACTGATGGGTTTAGAAGAGATAAGGGGACCTGTCACGTCGACTGGTGGGTTTAGAAGAGATAAGGGGACCTGTCAGGTTGACTGATGGGTTTAGAAGAGATAAGGGGACCTGTCATGTTGACTGATGGGTTTAGAAGAGATAAGGGGACCTGTCACGTTGACTGATGGGTTTAGAAGAGATAAGGGGACCTGTCATGTTGACTGATGGGTTTAGAAGAGATAAGGGGACCTGTCACCCTGACTGATGGTTTTAGAAGAGATAACAGGACCTGTCACGTTGACTGATGGGTTTAGAAGAGATAAGGGTACCTGTCACGTTGACTGATGGGTTTAGAAGAGATAAGGGGACCTGTCACGTTGACTGATGGGTTTAGAAGAGATAAGGGGATCTGTCATGTTGACTGATGGGTTTAGAAGAGATAAGGGGACCTGTCACGCTGACTGATTGGTTTAGAAGAGATAAGGGGACCTGTCATGCTGACTGATGGGTTTAGAAGAGATAAGGGGACCTGTCACGCTGACTGATGGGTTTAGAAGTGATAAGGGGACCTGTCACGTCGACTGATGGGTTTAGAAGTGATAAGGGGACCTGTCACGCTGACTGATGGGTTTAGAAGAGATAAGGGGACCTGTCAGGTTGACTGATGGGTTTAGAAGAGATAAGGGGACCTGTCACGTTGACTGATGGGTTTAGAAGAGATAAGGGGGCCTGTCATGTTGACTGGTGGGTTTAGAAGAGATAAGGGGACCTGTCACGCTGACTGATGGGTTTAGAAGAGATAAGGAGACCTGTCACATTGACTGATGGGTTTAGAAGAGATAAGGGGACCTGTCACGTTGACTGATGGGTTTAGAAGAGATAAGGGGACCTGTCACGCTGACTGATGGGTTTAGAAGAGATAAGGGGACCTGTCACGTTGACTGGTGGGTTTAGAAGAGATAAGGGGACCTGTCACGCTGACTGATGGGTTAAGAAGAGATAAGTGGACATGTCACGTTGACTGATGGGTTTAGAAGAGATAACAGGACCTGTTACGTTGACTGATGGGTTTAGAAGAGATAAGGGGACATGTCACGTCGACTGATGGGTTTAGAAGAGATAAGGGGACCTGTCACGCTGACTGATGGGTTTAGAAGAGATAAGGGGATCTGTCACGTCGACTGGTGGGTTTAGAAGAGATAAGGGGACCTGTCACGTTGACTGATGGGTTTAGAAGAGATAAGGGGACCTGTCACATTGACTGATGGGTTTAGAAGAGATAAGGGGACCTGTCACGTTGACTGATGGGTTTAGAAGAGATAAGGGGACCTGTCACGTTGACTGATGGGTTTAGAAGAGATAAGGGGACCTGTGAGGCTGACTGATGGGTTTAGAAGAGATAAGGGGACCTGTCACGTTGACTGATGGGTTTAGAAGAGATAAGGGGACCTGTCGTGTTGACTGATGGGTTTAGAAGAGATAAGGGGACCTGTCACGTTGACTGATGGGTTTAGAAGAGATAAGGGGACCTGTCACGTTGACTGATGGGTTTAGAAGAGATAAGGGGACCTGTCACGTTGACTGATGGGTTTAGAAGAGATAAGGGGACCTGTCACGTTGACTGATGGGTTTAGAAGAGATAAGGGGACCTGTCACGTTGACTGATGGGTTTAGAAGAGATAAGGGGACCTGTCACGTCGACTGATGGGTTTAGAAGAGATAAGGGGACCTGTCACCCTGACTGATGGGTTTAGAAGAGATAAGGGGACCTGTCACGTCGACTGGTGGGTTTAGAAGAGATAAGGGGACCTGTCACGCTGACTGATGGGTTTAGAAGAGATAAGGGGACCTGTCACGTTGACTGATGGATTTAGAAGAGATAAGGGGACCTGTCACCCTGACTGATGGGTTTAGAAGAGATAAGGGGACCTGTCACGTCGACTGGTGGGTTTAGAAGAGATAAGGGGACCTGTCACGCTGACTGATGGATTTAGAAGAGATGAGGGGACCTGTCACATTGACTGATGGGTTTAGAAGAGATAAGGGGACCTGTCACGTTGACTGATGGGTTTAGAAGAGATAAGGGGACCTGTCACGCTGACTGATGGGTTTAGAAGAGATAACAGGACCTGTCACGAAGAGTGATGGGTTTAGAAGAGATAAGGGGACCTGTCACGCTGACTGATGGGTTTAGAAGAGATAAGGGGACCTGTCACGCTGACTGATGGGTTTAGAAGAGATAAGGGGACCTGTCATGTTGACTGATGGGTTTAGAAGAGATAAGGGGACCTGTCACGCTGACTGATGGGTTTAGAAGAGATAAGGGGACCTGTCACGAAGAGTGATGGGTTTAGAAGAGATAAGGGGACCTGTCACACTGACTGATGGGTTTAGAAGAGATAAGGGGACCTGTCACGCTGACTGATGGGTTTAGAAGAGATAAGGGGACCTGTCACGAAGAGTGATGGGTTTAGAAGAGATAAGGGGACCTGTCACATTGACTGATGGGTTTAGAAGAGATAAGGGGACCTGTCACGTTGACTGATGGGTTTAGAAGAGATAAGGGGACCTGTCACGTTGACTGATGGGTTTAGAAGAGATAAGGGGACCTGTCACATTGACTGATGGGTTTAGAAGAGATAAGGGGACCTGTCACGTTGACTGATGGGTTTAGAAGAGATAAGGGGACCTGTCACGCTGACTGATGGGTTTAGAAGAGATAAGGGGACCTGTCACCCTGACTGATGGGTTTAGAAGAGATAAGGGGACCTGTCACGTCGACTGGTGGGTTTAGAAGAGATAAGGGGACCTGTCACGCTGACTGATGGATTTAGAAGAGATGAGGGGACCTGTCACATTGACTGATGGGTTTAGAAGAGATAAGGGGACCTGTCACGTTGACTGATGGGTTTAGAAGAGATAAGGGGACCTGTCACGCTGACTGATGGGTTTAGAAGAGATAACAGGACCTGTCACGAAGAGTGATGGGTTTAGAAGAGATAAGGGGACCTGTCACGCTGACTGATGGGTTTAGAAGAGATAAGGGGACCTGGCACGCTGACTGATGGGTTTAGAAGAGATAAGGGGACCTGTCATGTTGACTGATGGGTTTAGAAGAGATAAGGGGACCTGTCACGCTGACTGATGGGTTTAGAAGAGATAAGGGGACCTGTCACGAAGAGTGATGGGTTTAGAAGAGATAAGGGGACATGTCACACTGACTGATGGGTTTAGAAGAGATAAGGGGACCTGTCACGCTGACTGATGGGTTTAGAAGAGATAAGGGGACCTGTCACGTTGACTGATGGGTTTAGAAGAGATAAGGGGACCTGTCACATTGACTGATGGGTTTAGAAGAGATAAGGGGACCTGTCACGTTGACTGATGGGTTTAGAAGAGATAAGGGGACCTGTCACGCTGACTGATGGGTTTAGAAGAGATAAGGGGACCTGTCACCCTGACTGATGGGTTTAGAAGAGATAAGGGGACCTGTCACGTCGACTGGTGGGTTTAGAAGAGATAAGGGGACCTGTCACGCTGACTGATGGATTTAGAAGAGATGAGGGGACCTGTCACATTGACTGATGGGTTTAGAAGAGATAAGGGGACCTGTCACGTTGACTGATGGGTTTAGAAGAGATAAGGGGACCTGTCACGCTGACTGATGGGTTTAGAAGAGATAACAGGACCTGTCACGAAGAGTGATGGGTTTAGAAGAGATAAGGGGACCTGTCACGCTGACTGATGGGTTTAGAAGAGATAAGGGGACCTGTCACGCTGACTGATGGGTTTAGAAGAGATAAGGGGACCTGTCATGTTGACTGATGGGTTTAGAAGAGATAAGGGGACCTGTCACGCTGACTGATGGGTTTAGAAGAGATAAGGGGACCTGTCACGAAGAGTGATGGGTTTAGAAGAGATAAGGGGACCTGTCACACTGACTGATGGGTTTAGAAGAGATAAGGGGACCTGTCACGCTGACTGATGGGTTTAGAAGAGATAAGGGGACCTGTCACGAAGAGAGATGGGTTTAGAAGAGATAAGGGGACCTGTCACTTTGACTGATGGGTTTAGAAGAGATAAGGGGACCTGGCACGTTGACTGATGGGTTTAGAAGAGATAAGGGGACCTGTCACGTTGACTGATGGGTTTAGAAGAGATAAGGGGACCTGTCACATTGACTGATGGGTTTAGAAGAGATAAGGGGACCTGTCACGTTGACTGATGGGTTTAGAAGAGATAAGGGGACCTGTCACGCTGACTGATGGGTTTAGAAGAGATAAGGGGACCTGTCACGAAGAGTTATGGGTTTAGAAGAGATAAGGGGACCTGTCACGCTGACTGATGGGTTTAGAAGAGATAAGGGGACCTGTCACGTTGACTGATGGGTTTAGAAGAGATAAGGGGACCTGTCACGTTGACCGATTGGTTTAGAAGAGATAAGGGAGCCTGTCACGTTGACTGATGGGTTTAGAAGAGATAAGGGGACCTGTCACGTTGACTGATGGGTTTAGAAGAGATAAGGGGACCTGCCACGTTGACTGATGGGTTTAGAAGAGATAAGGGGACCTGTCACGTTGACTGATGGGTTTAGAAGAGATAAGAGGACCGGTCACGTTGACTGATGGGTTTAGAAGAGATAAGGGGACCTGTGAGGCTGACTGATGGGTTTAGAAGAGATAAGGGGACCTGTCACGTTGACTGATGGGTTTAGAAGAGATAAGGGGACCTGTCGTGTTGACTGATGGGTTTAGAAGAGATACGGGGACCTGTCACGTTGACTGATGGGTTTAGAAGAGATAAGGGGACCTGTCACGTTGACTGATGGGTTTAGAAGAGATAAGGGGACCTGTCACGTTGACTGATGGGTTTAGAAGAGATAAGGGGACCTGTCACGTTGACTGATGGGTTTAGAAGAGATAAGGGGACCTGTCACCCTGACTGATGGGTTTAGAAGAGATAAGGGGACCTGTCACGTCGACTGATGGGTTTAGAAGAGATAAGGGGACCTGTCACCCTGACTGATGGGTTTAGAAGAGATAAGGAGACCTGTCACGTCGACTGGTGGGTTTAGAAGAGATAAGGGGACCTGTCACGCTGACTGATGGGTTTAGAAGAGATAAGGGGACCTGTCACGTTGACTGATGGATTTAGAAGAGATAAGGGGACCTGTCACCCTGACTGATGGGTTTAGAAGAGATAAGGGGACCTGTCACGTCGACTGGTGGGTTTAGAAGAGATAAGGGGACCTGTCACGCTGACTGATGGATTTAGAAGAGATGAGGGGACCTGTCACATTGACTGATGGGTTTAGAAGAGATAAGGGGACCTGTCACGTCGACTGGTGGGTTTAGAAGAGATAAGGGGACCTGTCACGCTGACTGATGGATTTAGAAGAGATGAGGGGACCTGTCACATTGACTGATGGGTTTAGAAGAGATAAGGGGACCTGTCACGTTGACTGATGGGTTTAGAAGAGATAAGGGGACCTGTCACGCTGACTGATGGGTTTAGAAGAGATAACAGGACCTGTCACAAAGAGTGATGGGTTTAGAAGAGATAAGGGGACCTGTCACGCTGACTGATGGGTTTAGAAGAGATAAGGGGACCTGTCACGCTGACTGATGGGTTTAGAAGAGATAAGGGGACCTGTCATGTTGACTGATGGGTTTAGAAGAGATAAGGGGACCTGTAACGCTGACTGATGGGTTTAGAAGAGATAAGGGGACCTGTCACGAAGAGTGATGGGTTTAGAAGAGATAAGGGGACCTGTCACACTGACTGATGGGTTTAGAAGAGATAAGGGGACCTGTCACGCTGACTGATGGGTTTAGAAGAGATAAGGGGACCTGTCACGAAGAGTGATGGGTTTAGAAGAGATAAGAGGACCTGTCACGTTGACTGATGGGTTTAGAAGAGATAAGGGGACCTGTCACGTTGACTGATGGGTTTAGAAGAGATAAGGGGACCTGTCACGTTGACTGATGGGTTTAGAAGAGATAAGGGGACCTGTCACATTGACTGATGGGTTTAGAAGAGATAAGGGGACCTGTCACGTTGACTGATGGGTTTAGAAGAGATAAGGGGACCTGTCACGCTGACTGATGGGTTTAGAAGAGATAAGGGGACCTGTCACCCTGACTGATGGGTTTAGAAGAGATAAGGGGACCTGTCACGTCGACTGGTGGGTTTAGAAGAGATAAGGGGACCTGTCACGCTGACTGATGGATTTAGAAGAGATGAGGGGACCTGTCACATTGACTGATGGGTTTAGAAGAGATAAGGGGACCTGTCACGTTGACTGATGGGTTTAGAAGAGATAAGGGGACCTGTCACCCTGACTGATGGGTTTAGAAGAGATAAGGGGACCTGTCACGTCGACTGGTGGGGTTAGAAGAGATAAGGGGACCTGTCACGCTGACTGATGGATTTAGAAGAGATGAGGGGACCTGTCACATTGACTGATGGGTTTAGAAGAGATAAGGGGACCTGTCACGTTGACTGATGGGTTTAGAAGAGATAAGGGGACCTGTCACGCTGACTGATGGGTTTAGAAGAGATAAGGGGACCTGTCACGAAGAGTGATGGGTTTAGAAGAGATAAGGGGACCTGTCACGAAGAGTTATGGGTTTAGAAGAGATAAGGGGACCTGTCACGCTGACTGATGGGTTTAGAAGAGATAAGGGGACCTGTCACGTTGACCGATTGGTTTAGAAGAGATAAGGGAGCCTGTCACGTTGACTGATGGGTTTAGAAGAGATAAGGGGACCTGTCACGTTGACTGATGGGTTTAGAAGAGATAAGGGGACCTGCCACGTTGACTGATAGGTTTAGAAGAGATAAGGGGACCTGTCACGTTGACTGATGGGTTTAGAAGAGATAAGAGGACCGGTCATGCTGACTGATGGGTTTAGAAGAGATAAGGGGACCTGTGAGGCTGACTGATGGGTTTAGAAGAGATAAGGGGACCTGTCACGTTGACTGATGGGTTTAGAAGAGATAAGGGGACCTGTCGTGTTGACTGATGGGTTTAGAAGAGATAAGGGGACCTGTCACGTTGACTGATGGGTTTAGAAGAGATAAGGGGACCTGTCACGTTGACTGATGGGTTTAGAAGAGATAAGGGGACCTGTCACGTTGACTGATGGGTTTAGAAGAGATAAGGGGACCTGTCACGTTGACTGATGGGTTTAGAAGAGATAAGGGGACCTGTCACGTTGACTGATGGGTTTAGAAGAGATAAGGGGACCTGTCACGTTGACTGATGGGTTTAGAAGAGATAAGGGGACCTGTCACGTCGACTGATGGGTTTAGAAGAGATAAGGGGACCTGTCACCCTGACTGATGGGTTTAGAAGAGATAAGGGGACCTGTCACGTCGACTGGTGGGTTTAGAAGAGATAAGGGGACCTGTCACGCTGACTGATGGGTTTAGAAGAGATAAGGGGACCTGTCACGTTGACTGATGGATTTAGAAGAGATAAGGGGACCTGTCACCCTGACTGATGGGTTTAGAAGAGATAAGGGGACCTGTCACGTCGACTGGTGGGTTTAGAAGAGATAAGGGGACCTGTCACGCTGACTGATGGATTTAGAAGAGATGAGGGGACCTGTCACATTGACTGATGGGTTTAGAAGAGATAAGGGGACCTGTCACGTTGACTGATGGGTTTAGAAGAGATAAGGGGACCTGTCACGCTGACTGATGGGTTTAGAAGAGATAACAGGACCTGTCACGAAGAGTGATGGGTTTAGAAGAGATAAGGGGACCTGTCACGCTGACTGATGGGTTTAGAAGAGATAAGGGGCCCTGTCACGCTGACTGATGGGTTTAGAAGAGATAAGGGGACCTGTCATGTTGACTGATGGGTTTAGAAGAGTTAAGGGGACCTGTCACGCTGACTGATGGGTTTAGAAGAGATAAGGGGACCTGTCACGAAGAGTGATGGGTTTAGAAGAGATAAGGGGACCTGTCACACTGACTGATGGGTTTAGAAGAGATAAGGGGACCTGTCACGCTGACTGATGGGTTTAGAAGAGATAAGGGGACCTGTCACGAAGAGTGATGGGTTTAGAAGAGATAAGGGGACCTGTCACGCTGACTGATGGGTTTAGAAGAGATAAGGGGACCTGTCACGAAGAGTGATGGGTTTAGAAGAGATAAGGGGACGTGTCACGCTGTCTGATGGGTTTAGAAGAGATAAGGGGACCTGTCACGTTGACTGATGGGTTTAGAAGAGATAAGGGGACCTGTCACCCTGACTGATGGGTTTAGAAGAGATAAGGGGACCTGTCACATTGACTGATGGGTTTAGAAGAGATAAGGGGACCTGTCACGCTGACTGATGGATTTAGAAGAGATGAGGGGACCTGTCACATTGACTGATGGGTTTAGAAGAGATAAGGGGACCTGTCACGTTGACTGATGGGTTTAGAAGAGATAAGGGGACCTGTCACGTTGACTGATGGGTTTAGAAGAGATAAGGGGACCTGTCACGTTGACTGATGGGTTTAGAAGAGATAAGGGGACCTGTCACGTTGACTGATGGGTTTAGAAGAGATAAGGGGACCTGTCACGTTGACTGATGGGTTTAGAAGAGATAAGGGGACCTGTCACGTTGACTGATGGGTTTAGAAGAGATAAGGGGACCTGTCACGTTGACTGATGGGTTTAGAAGAGATAAGGGGACCTGTCACGTCGACTGATGGGTTTAGAAGAGATAAGGGGACCTGTCACCCTGACTGATGGGTTTAGAAGAGATAAGGGGACCTGTCACGTCGACTGGTGGGTTTAGAAGAGATAAGGGGACCTGTCACGCTGACTGATGGGTTTAGAAGAGATAAGGGGACCTGTCACGTTGACTGATGGATTTAGAAGAGATAAGGGGACCTGTCACCCTGACTGATGGGTTTAGAAGAGATAAGGGGACCTGTCACGTCGACTGGTGGGTTTAGAAGAGATAAGGGGACCTGTCACGCTGACTGATGGATTTAGAAGAGATGAGGGGACCTGTCACATTGACTGATGGGTTTAGAAGAGATAAGGGGACCTGTCACGTTGACTGATGGGTTTAGAAGAGATAAGGGGACCTGTCACGCTGACTGATGGGTTTAGAAGAGATAACAGGACCTGTCACGAAGAGTGATGGGTTTAGAAGAGATAAGGGGACCTGTCACGCTGACTGATGGGTTTAGAAGAGATAAGGGGCCCTGTCACGCTGACTGATGGGTTTAGAAGAGATAAGGGGACCTGTCATGTTGACTGATGGGTTTAGAAGAGTTAAGGGGACCTGTCACGCTGACTGATGGGTTTAGAAGAGATAAGGGGACCTGTCACGAAGAGTGATGGGTTTAGAAGAGATAAGGGGACCTGTCACACTGACTGATGGGTTTAGAAGAGATAAGGGGACCTGTCACGCTGACTGATGGGTTTAGAAGAGATAAGGGGACCTGTCACGAAGAGTGATGGGTTTAGAAGAGATAAGGGGACCTGTCACGCTGACTGATGGGTTTAGAAGAGATAAGGGGACCTGTCACGAAGAGTGATGGGTTTAGAAGAGATAAGGGGACGTGTCACGCTGTCTGATGGGTTTAGAAGAGATAAGGGGACCTGTCACGTTGACTGATGGGTTTAGAAGAGATAAGGGGACCTGTCACCCTGACTGATGGGTTTAGAAGAGATAAGGGGACCTGTCACATTGACTGATGGGTTTAGAAGAGATAAGGGGACCTGTCACGCTGACTGATGGATTTAGAAGAGATGAGGGGACCTGTCACATTGACTGATGGGTTTAGAAGAGATAAGGGGACCTGTCACGTTGACTGATGGGTTTAGAAGAGATAAGGGGACCTGTCACGCTGACTGATGGGTTTAGAAGAGATAAGGGGACCTGTCACACTGACTGATGGGTTTAGAAGAGATAAGGGGACCTGTCACGCTGACTGATGGGTTTAGAAGAGATAAGGGGACCTGTCACGAAGAGTGATGGGTTTAGAAGAGATAAGGGGACCTGTCACGCTGACTGATGGGTTTAGAAGAGATAAGGGGACCTGTCACGAAGAGTGATGGGTTTAGAAGAGATAAGGGGACGTGTCACGCTGTCTGATGGGTTTAGAAGAGATAAGGGGACCTGTCACGTTGACTGATGGGTTTAGAAGAGATAAGGGGACCTGTCACCCTGACTGATGGGTTTAGAAGAGATAAGGGGACCTGTCACATTGACTGATGGGTTTAGAAGAGATAAGGGGACCTGTCACGCTGACTGATGGATTTAGAAGAGATGAGGGGACCTGTCACATTGACTGATGGGTTTAGAAGAGATAAGGGGACCTGTCACGTTGACTGATGGGTTTAGAAGAGATAAGGGGACCTGTCACGTTGACTGATGGGTTTAGAAGAGATAAGGGGACCTGTCACGTTGACTGATGGGTTTAGAAGAGATAAGGGGACCTGTCACGTTGACTGATGGGTTTAGAAGAGATAAGGGGACCTGTCACGTTGACTGATGGGTTTAGAAGAGATAAGGGGACCTGTCACGTTGACTGATGGGTTTAGAAGAGATAAGGGGACCTGTCACGTTGACTGATGGGTTTAGAAGAGATAAGGGGACCTGTCACGTCGACTGATGGGTTTAGAAGAGATAAGGGGACCTGTCACGCTGACTGATGGGTTTAGAAGAGATAAGGGGACCTGTCACGTTGACTGGTGGGTTTAGAAGAGATAAGGGGACCTGTCACGCTGACTGATGGGTTTAGAAGAGATAAGGGGACCTGTCACGTTGACTGATGGGTTTAGAAGAGATAAGGGGACCTGTCACCCTGACTGATGGGTTTAGAAGAGATAAGGGGACCTGTCACGTCGACTGGTGGGTTTAGAAGAGATAAGGGGACCTGTCACGCTGACTGATGGATTTAGAAGAGATGAGGGGACCTGTCACATTGACTGATGGGTTTAGAAGAGATAAGGGGACCTGTCACGTTGACTGATGGGTTTAGAAGAGATAAGGGGACCTGTCACGCTGACTGATGGGTTTAGAAGAGATAACAGGACCTGTCACGAAGAGTGATGGGTTTAGAAGAGATAAGGGGACCTGTCACGCTGACTGATGGGTTTAGAAGAGATAAGGGGCCCTGTCACGCTGACTGATGGGTTTAGAAGAGATAAGGGGACCTGTCATGTTGACTGATGGGTTTAGAAGAGTTAAGGGGACCTGTCACGCTGACTGATGGGTTTAGAAGAGATAAGGGGACCTGTCACGAAGAGTGATGGGTTTAGAAGAGATAAGGGGACCTGTCACACTGACTGATGGGTTTAGAAGAGATAAGGGGACCTGTCACGCTGACTGATGGGTTTAGAAGAGATAAGGGGACCTGTCACGAAGAGTGATGGGTTTAGAAGAGATAAGGGGACCTGTCACGCTGACTGATGGGTTTAGAAGAGATAAGGGGACCTGTCACGAAGAGTGATGGGTTTAGAAGAGATAAGGGGACGTGTCACGCTGTCTGATGGGTTTAGAAGAGATAAGGGGACCTGTCACGTTGACTGATGGGTTTAGAAGAGATAAGGGGACCTGTCACGCTGACTGATGGGTTTAGAAGAGATAAGGGGACCTGTCATGTTGACTGATGGGTTTAGAAGAGATAAGGGGACCTGTCACGCTGACTGATGGGTTTAGAAGAGATAAGGGGACCTGTCACGAAGAGTGATGGGTTTAGAAGAGATAAGGGGACCTGTCACACTGACTGATGGGTTTAGAAGAGATAAGGGGACCTGTCACGCTGACTGATGGGTTTAGAAGAGATAAGGGGACCTGTCACGAAGAGTGATGGGTTTAGAAGAGATAAGGGGACCTGTCACGTTGACTGATGGGTTTAGAAGAGATAAGGGGACCTGTCACGTTGACTGATGGGTTTAGAAGAGATAAGGGGACCTGTCACGTTGACTGATGGGTTTAGAAGAGATAAGGGGACCTGTCACGAAGAGTGATGGGTTTAGAAGAGATAAGGGGACGTGTCACGTTGACTGATGGGTTTAGAAGAGATAAGGGGACCTGTCACGTTGACTGATGGGTTTAGAAGAGATAAGGGGACCTGTCACCCTGACTGATGGGTTTAGAAGAGATAAGGGGACCTGTCACATTGACTGATGGGTTTAGAAGAGATAAGGGGACCTGTCACGCTGACTGATGGATTTAGAAGAGATGAGGGGACCTGTCACATTGACTGATGGGTTTAGAAGAGATAAGGGGACCTGTCACGTTGACTGATGGGTTTAGAAGAGATAAGGGGACCTGTCACGCTGACTGATGGGTTTAGAAGAGATAACAGGACCTGTCACGAAGAGTGATGGGTTTAGAAGAGATAAGGGGACCTGTCACGCTGACTGATGGGTTTAGAAGAGATAAGGGGACCTGTCACGCTGACTGATGGGTTTAGAAGAGATAAGGGGACCTGTCATGTTGACTGATGGGTTTAGAAGAGATAAGGGGACCTGTCACGCTGACTGATGGGTTTAGAAGAGATAAGGGGACCTGTCACGAAGAGTGATGGGTTTAGAAGAGATAAGGGGACCTGTCACACTGACTGATGGGTTTAGAAGAGATAAGGGGACCTGTCACGCTGACTGATGGGTTTAGAAGAGATAAGGGGACCTGTCACGAAGAGTGATGGGTTTAGAAGAGATAAGGGGACCTGTCACGTTGACTGATGGGTTTAGAAGAGATAAGGGGACCTGTCACGTTGACTGATGGGTTTAGAAGAGATAAGGGGACCTGTCACGTTGACTGATGGGTTTAGAAGAGATAAGGGGACCTGTCACATTGACTGATGGGTTTAGAAGAGATAAGGGGACCTGTCACGTTGACTGATGGGTTTAGAAGAGATAAGGGGACCTGTCACGCTGACTGATGGGTTTAGAAGAGATAAGGGGACCTGTCACGAAGAGTTATGGGTTTAGAAGAGATAAGGGGACCTGTCACGCTGACTGATGGGTTTAGAAGAGATAAGGGGACCTGTCACGTTGACTGATGGGTTTAGAAGAGATAAGGGGACCTGTCACGCTGACTGATGGGTTTAGAAGAGATAAGGGGACCTGTCACGAAGAGTTATGGGTTTAGAAGAGATAAGGGGACCTGTCACGCTGACTGATGGGTTTAGAAGAGATAAGGGGACCTGTCACGTTGACTGATGGGTTTAGAAGAGATAAGGGGACCTGTCACGTTGACCGATTGGTTTAGAAGAGATAAGGGAGCCTGTCACGTTGACTGATGGGTTAAGAAGAGATAAGGGGACCTGTCACCCTGACTGATGGGTTTAGAAGAGATAAGGGGACCTGTCACATTGACTGATGGGTTTAGAAGAGATAAGGGGACCTGTCACGCTGACTGATGGATTTAGAAGAGATGAGGGGACCTGTCACATTGACTGATGGGTTTAGAAGAGATAAGGGGACCTGTCACGTTGACTGATGGGTTTAGAAGAGATAAGGGGACCTGTCACGCTGACTGATGGGTTTAGAAGAGATAACAGGACCTGTCACGAAGAGTGATGGGTTTAGAAGAGATAAGGGGACCTGTCACGCTGACTGATGGGTTTAGAAGAGATAAGGGGACCTGTCACGCTGACTGATGGGTTTAGAAGAGATAAGGGGACCTGTCATGTTGACTGATGGGTTTAGAAGAGATAAGGGGACCTGTCACGCTGACTGATGGGTTTAGAAGAGATAAGGGGACCTGTCACGAAGAGTGATGGGTTTAGAAGAGATAAGGGGACCTGTCACACTGACTGATGGGTTTAGAAGAGATAAGGGGACCTGTCACGCTGACTGATGGGTTTAGAAGAGATAAGGGGACCTGTCACGAAGAGTGATGGGTTTAGAAGAGATAAGGGGACCTGTCACGTTGACTGATGGGTTTAGAAGAGATAAGGGGACCTGTCACGTTGACTGATGGGTTTAGAAGAGATAAGGGGACCTGTCACGTTGACTGATGGGTTTAGAAGAGATAAGGGGACCTGTCACATTGACTGATGGGTTTAGAAGAGATAAGGGGACCTGTCACGTTGACTGATGGGTTTAGAAGAGATAAGGGGACCTGTCACGCTGACTGATGGGTTTAGAAGAGATAAGGGGACCTGTCACGAAGAGTTATGGGTTTAGAAGAGATAAGGGGACCTGTCACGCTGACTGATGGGTTTAGAAGAGATAAGGGGACCTGTCACGTTGACTGATGGGTTTAGAAGAGATAAGGGGACCTGTCACGCTGACTGATGGGTTTAGAAGAGATAAGGGGACCTGTCACGAAGAGTTATGGGTTTAGAAGAGATAAGGGGACCTGTCACGCTGACTGATGGGTTTAGAAGAGATAAGGGGACCTGTCACGTTGACTGATGGGTTTAGAAGAGATAAGGGGACCTGTCACGTTGACCGATTGGTTTAGAAGAGATAAGGGAGCCTGTCACGTTGACTGATGGGTTAAGAAGAGATAAGGGGACCTGTCACGTTGACTGATGGGTTTAGAAGAGATAAGGGGACCTGTCACGTTGACTGATGGGTTTAGAAGAGATAAGGGGACCTGTCACGTTGACTGATGGGTTTAGAAGAGATAAGAGGAATGGTCATGCTGACTGATGGGTTTAGAAGAGATAAGGGGACCTGTGAGGCTGACTGATGGGTTTAGAAGAGATAAGGGGACCTGTCACGAAGAGTGATGGGTTTAGAAGAGATAAGGGGACGTGTCACGTTGACTGATGGGTTTAGAAGAGATAAGGGGACCTGTCACGTTGACTGATGGGTTTAGAAGAGATAAGGGGACCTGTCACTCTGACTGATGGGTTTAGAAGAGATAAGGGGACCTGTCACATTGACTGATGGGTTTAGAAGAGATAAGGGGACCTGTCACGCTGACTGATGGATTTAGAAGAGATGAGGGGACCTGTCACATTGACTGATGGGTTTAGAAGAGATAAGGGGACCTGTCACGTTGACTGATGGGTTTAGAAGAGATAAGGGGACCTGTCACGCTGACTGATGGGTTTAGAAGAGATAACAGGACCTGTCACGAAGAGTGATGGGTTTAGAAGAGATAAGGGGACCTGTCACGCTGACTGATGGGTTTAGAAGAGATAAGGGGACCTGTCACGCTGACTGATGGGTTTAGAAGAGATAAGGGGACCTGTCACGCTGACTGATGGGTTTAGAAGAGATAAGGGGACCTGTCACGCTGACTGATGGGTTTAGAAGAGATAAGGGGACCTGTCAGGCTGACTGATGGGTTTAGAAGAGATAAGGGGACCTGTCACGAAGAGTGATGGGTTTAGAAGAGATAAGGGGACCTGTCACACTGACTGATGGGTTTAGAAGAGATAAGGGGACCTGTCACGCTGACTGATGGGTTTAGAAGAGATAAGGGGACCTGTCACGAAGAGTGATGGGTTTAGAAGAGATAAGGGGACCTGTCACGTTGACTGATGGGTTTAGAAGAGATAAGGGGACCTGTCACGTTGACTGATGGGTTTAGAAGAGATAAGGGGACCTGTCACATTGACTGATGGGTTTAGAAGAGATAAGGGGACCTGTCACATTGACTGATGGGTTTAGAAGAGATAAGGGGACCTGTCACGTTGACTGATGGGTTTAGAAGAGATAAGGGGACCTGTCACGCTGACTGATGGGTTTAGAAGAGATAAGGGGACCTGTCACGAAGAGTTATGGGTTTAGAAGAGATAAGGGGACCTGTCACGCTGACTGATGGGTTTAGAAGAGATAAGGGGACCTGTCACGTTGACTGATGGGTTTAGAAGAGATAAGGGGACCTGTCACGCTGACTGATGGGTTTAGAAGAGATAAGGGGACCTGTCACGAAGAGTTATGGGTTTAGAAGAGATAAGGGGACCTGTCACGCTGACTGATGGGTTTAGAAGAGATAAGGGGACCTGTCACGTTGACTGATGGGTTTAGAAGAGATAAGGGGACCTGTCACGTTGACCGATTGGTTTAGAAGAGATAAGGGAGCCTGTCACGTTGACTGATGGGTTAAGAAGAGATAAGGGGACCTGTCACGTTGACTGATGGGTTTAGAAGAGATAAGGGGACCTGCCACGTTGACTGATGGGTTTAGAAGAGATAAGGGGACCTGTCACGTTGACTGATGGGTTTAGAAGAGATAAGAGGAATGGTCATGCTGACTGATGGGTTTAGAAGAGATAAGGGGACCTGTGAGGCTGACTGATGGGTTTAGAAGAGATAAGGGGACCTGTCACGAAGAGTGATGGGTTTAGAAGAGATAAGGGGACCTGTCACACTGACTGATGGGTTTAGAAGAGATAAGGGGACCTGTCACGCTGACTGATGGGTTTAGAAGAGATAAGGGGACCTGTCACGAAGAGTGATGGGTTTAGAAGAGATAAGGGGACCTGTCACGCTGACTGATGGGTTTAGAAGAGATAAGGGGACCTGTCACGAAGAGTGATGGGTTTAGAAGAGATAAGGGGACGTGTCACGTTGACTGATGGGTTTAGAAGAGATAAGGGGACCTGTCACGTTGACTGATGGGTTTAGAAGAGATAAGGGGACCTGTCACCCTGACTGATGGGTTTAGAAGAGATAAGGGGACCTGTCACATTGACTGATGGGTTTAGAAGAGATAAGGGGACCTGTCACGCTGACTGATGGATTTAGAAGAGATGAGGGGACCTGTCACATTGACTGATGGGTTTAGAAGAGATAAGGGGACCTGTCACGTTGACTGATGGGTTTAGAAGAGATAAGGGGACCTGTCACGCTGACTGATGGGTTTAGAAGAGATAACAGGACCTGTCACGAAGAGTGATGGGTTTAGAAGAGATAAGGGGACCTGTCACGCTGACTGATGGGTTTAGAAGAGATAAGGGGACCTGTCACGCTGACTGATGGGTTTAGAAGAGATAAGGGGACCTGTCACGCTGACTGATGGGTTTAGAAGAGATAAGGGGACCTGTCACGCTGACTGATGGGTTTAGAAGAGATAAGGGGACCTGTCACGCTGACTGATGGGTTTAGAAGAGATAAGGGGACCTGTCACGAAGAGTGATGGGTTTAGAAGAGATAAGGGAACCTGTCACACTGACTGATGGGTTTAGAAGAGATAAGGGGACCTGTCACGCTGACTGATGGGTTTAGAAGAGATAAGGGGACCTGTCACGAAGAGTGATGGGTTTAGAAGAGATAAGGGGACCTGTCACGTTGACTGATGGGTTTAGAAGAGATAAGGGGACCTGTCACGTTGACTGATGGGTTTAGAAGAGATAAGGGGACCTGTCACATTGACTGATGGGTTTAGAAGAGATAAGGGGACCTGTCACATTGACTGATGGGTTTAGAAGAGATAAGGGGACCTGTCACGTTGACTGATGGGTTTAGAAGAGATAAGGGGACCTGTCACGCTGACTGATGGGTTTAGAAGAGATAAGGGGACCTGTCACGAAGAGTTATGGGTTTAGAAGAGATAAGGGGACCTGTCACGCTGACTGATGGGTTTAGAAGAGATAAGGGGACCTGTCACGTTGACTGATGGGTTTAGAAGAGATAAGGGGACCTGTCACGCTGACTGATGGGTTTAGAAGAGATAAGGGGACCTGTCACGAAGAGTTATGGGTTTAGAAGAGATAAGGGGACCTGTCACGCTGACTGATGGGTTTAGAAGAGATAAGGGGACCTGTCACGTTGACTGATGGGTTTAGAAGAGATAAGGGGACCTGTCACGTTGACCGATTGGTTTAGAAGAGATAAGGGAGCCTGTCACGTTGACTGATGGGTTAAGAAGAGATAAGGGGACCTGTCACGTTGACTGATGGGTTTAGAAGAGATAAGGGGACCTGCCACGTTGACTGATGGGTTTAGAAGAGATAAGGGGACCTGTCACGTTGACTGATGGGTTTAGAAGAGATAAGAGGAATGGTCATGCTGACTGATGGGTTTAGAAGAGATAAGGGGACCTGTGAGGCTGACTGATGGGTTTAGAAGAGATAAGGGGACCTGTCACATCGACTGATGGGTTTAGAAGTGATAGGGGACCTGTCATGTTGACTGATGGGTTTAGAAGAGATAAGGGGACCTGTCACGTTGACTGATGGGTTTAGAAGAGATAAGGGAACCTGTCACGTTGACTGATGGGTTCAGAAGAGATAAGGGGACCTGTCATGTTTACTGATGGGTTTAGAAGAGATAAGGGGACCTGTCACCCTGACTGATGGGTTTAGAAGAGATAAGGGGACCTGTCACATTGACTGATGGGTTTAGAAGAGATAAGGGGGCCTGTCACGTTGACTGATGGGTTTAGAAGAGATAAGGGGACCTGTCATGTTGACTGATGGGTTTAGAAGAGATAAGGGGACCTGTCACGTTGACTGATGGGTTTAGAAGAGATAAGGGGACCTGTCACGTTGACTGATGGGTTTAGAAGAGATAAGGGGACCTGTCACGTTGACTGATGGGTTTAAAAGAGATAAGGGGACCTGTCACGCTGACTGATGGGTTTAGAAGAGATAAGGGGACCTGTCACGCTGACTGATGGGTTTAGAAGAGATAAGGGGACCTGTCACGTTGACTGATGGGTTTAGAAGAGATAAGGGGACCTGTCACGCTGACTGATGGGTTTAGAAGAGATAAGGGGACCTGTCATGTTGACTGATGGGTTTAGAAGAGATAAGGGGACCTGTCACGCTGACTGATGGGTTTAGAAGAGATAAGGGGACCTGTCACGAAGAGTGATGGGTTTAGAAGAGATAAGGGGACCTGTCACACTGACTGATGGGTTTAGAAGAGATAAGGGGACCTGTCACGCTGACTGATGAGTTTAGAAGAGATAAGGGGACCTGTCACGAAGAGTGATGGGTTTAGAAGAGATAAGGGGACCTGTCACGTTGACTGATGGGTTTAGAAGAGATAAGGGGACCTGTCACGTTGACTGATGGGTTTAGAAGAGATAAGGGGACCTGTCACGCTGACTGATGGGTTTAGAAGAGATAAGGGGACCTGTCATGTTGACTGATGGGTTTAGAGGAGATAAGGGGACCTGTCACGCTGACTGATGGGTTTAGAAGAGATAAGGGGACCTGTCACGAAGAGTGATGGGTTTAGAAGAGATAAGGGGACCTGTCACACTGACTGATGGGTTTAGAAGAGATAAGGGGACCTGTCACGCTGACTGATGGGTTTAGAAGAGATAAGGGGACCTGTCACGAAGAGTGATGGGTTTAGAAGAGATAAGGGGACCTGTCACGTTGACTGATGGGTTTAGAAGAGATAAGGGGACCTGTCACGTTGACTGATGGGTTTAGAAGAGATAAGGGGACCTGTCACATTGACTGATGGGTTTAGAAGAGATAAGGGGACCTGTCACGTTGACTGATGGGTTTAGAAGAGATAAGGGGACCTGTCACGCTGACTGATGGGTTTAGAAGAGATAAGGGGACCTGTCACGAAGAGTTATGGGTTTAGAAGAGATAAGGGGACCTGTCACGCTGACTGATGGGTTTAGAAGAGATAAGGGGACCTGTCACGTTGACTGATGGGTTTAGAAGAGATAAGGGGACCTGTCACGTTGACTGATGGGTTTAGAAGAGATAAGGGGACCTGTCACATTGACTGATGGGTTTAGAAGAGATAAGGGGACCTGTCACGTTGACTGATGGGTTTAGAAGAGATAAGGGGACCTGTCACGCTGACTGATGGGTTTAGAAGAGATAAGGGGACCTGTCACGAAGAGTTATGGGTTTAGAAGAGATAAGGGGACCTGTCACGCTGACTGATGGGTTTAGAAGAGATAAGGGGACCTGTCACGTTGACTGATGGGTTTAGAAGAGATAAGGGGACCTGTCACGCTGACTGATGGGTTTAGAAGAGATAAGGGGACCTGTCACGAAGAGTTATGGGTTTAGAAGAGATAAGGGGACCTGTCACGCTGACTGATGGGTTTAGAAGAGATAAGGGGACCTGTCACGTTGACTGATGGGTTTAGAAGAGATAAGGGGACCTGTCACGTTGACCGATTGGTTTAGAAGAGATAAGGGAGCCTGTCACGTTGACTGATGGGTTAAGAAGAGATAAGGGGACCTGTCACGTTGACTGATGGGTTTAGAAGAGATAAGGGGACCTGCCACGTTGACTGATGGGTTTAGAAGAGATAAGGGGACCTGTCACGTTGACTGATGGGTTTAGAAGAGATAAGAGGAATGGTCATGCTGACTGATGGGTTTAGAAGAGATAAGGGGACCTGTGAGGCTGACTGATGGGTTTAGAAGAGATAAGGGGACCTGTCACGAAGAGTGATGGGTTTAGAAGAGATAAGGGGACCTGTCACACTGACTGATGGGTTTAGAAGAGATAAGGGGACCTGTCACGCTGACTGATGGGTTTAGAAGAGATAAGGGGACCTGTCACGAAGAGTGATGGGTTTAGAAGAGATAAGGGGACCTGTCACGCTGACTGATGGGTTTAGAAGAGATAAGGGGACCTGTCACGAAGAGTGATGGGTTTAGAAGAGATAAGGGGACGTGTCACGTTGACTGATGGGTTTAGAAGAGATAAGGGGACCTGTCACGTTGACTGATGGGTTTAGAAGAGATAAGGGGACCTGTCACCCTGACTGATGGGTTTAGAAGAGATAAGGGGACCTGTCACATTGACTGATGGGTTTAGAAGAGATAAGGGGACCTGTCACGCTGACTGATGGATTTAGAAGAGATGAGGGGACCTGTCACATTGACTGATGGGTTTAGAAGAGATAAGGGGACCTGTCACGTTGACTGATGGGTTTAGAAGAGATAAGGGGACCTGTCACGCTGACTGATGGGTTTAGAAGAGATAACAGGACCTGTCACGAAGAGTGATGGGTTTAGAAGAGATAAGGGGACCTGTCACGCTGACTGATGGGTTTAGAAGAGATAAGGGGACCTGTCACGCTGACTGATGGGTTTAGAAGAGATAAGGGGACCTGTCACGCTGACTGATGGGTTTAGAAGAGATAAGGGGACCTGTCACGCTGACTGATGGGTTTAGAAGAGATAAGGGGACCTGTCACGAAGAGTGATGGGTTTAGAAGAGATAAGGGGACCTGTCACACTGACTGATGGGTTTAGAAGAGATAAGGGGACCTGTCACGCTGACTGATGGGTTTAGAAGAGATAAGGGGACCTGTCACGAAGAGTGATGGGTTTAGAAGAGATAAGGGGACCTGTCACGTTGACTGATGGGTTTAGAAGAGATAAGGGGACCTGTCACGTTGACTGATGGGTTTAGAAGAGATAAGGGGACCTGTCACATTGACTGATGGGTTTAGAAGAGATAAGGGGACCTGTCACATTGACTGATGGGTTTAGAAGAGATAAGGGGACCTGTCACGTTGACTGATGGGTTTAGAAGAGATAAGGGGACCTGTCACGCTGACTGATGGGTTTAGAAGAGATAAGGGGACCTGTCACGAAGAGTTATGGGTTTAGAAGAGATAAGGGGACCTGTCACGCTGACTGATGGGTTTAGAAGAGATAAGGGGACCTGTCACGTTGACTGATGGGTTTAGAAGAGATAAGGGGACCTGTCACGCTGACTGATGGGTTTAGAAGAGATAAGGGGACCTGTCACGAAGAGTTATGGGTTTAGAAGAGATAAGGGGACCTGTCACGCTGACTGATGGGTTTAGAAGAGATAAGGGGACCTGTCACGTTGACTGATGGGTTTAGAAGAGATAAGGGGACCTGTCACGTTGACCGATTGGTTTAGAAGAGATAAGGGAGCCTGTCACGTTGACTGATGGGTTAAGAAGAGATAAGGGGACCTGTCACGTTGACTGATGGGTTTAGAAGAGATAAGGGGACCTGCCACGTTGACTGATGGGTTTAGAAGAGATAAGGGGACCTGTCACGTTGACTGATGGGTTTAGAAGAGATAAGAGGAATGGTCATGCTGACTGATGGGTTTAGAAGAGATAAGGGGACCTGTGAGGCTGACTGATGGGTTTAGAAGAGATAAGGGGACCTGTCACGTTGAGTGATGGGTTTAGAAGAGATAACGGGACCTGTCACATCGACTGATGGGTTTAGAAGTGATAGGGGACCTGTCATGTTGACTGATGGGTTTAGAAGAGATAAGGGGACCTGTCACGTTGACTGATGGGTTTAGAAGAGATAAGGGAACCTGTCACGTTGACTGATGGGTTCAGAAGAGATAAGGGGACCTGTCATGTTTACTGATGGGTTTAGAAGAGATAAGGGGACCTGTCACCCTGACTGATGGGTTTAGAAGAGATAAGGGGACCTGTCACATTGACTGATGGGTTTAGAAGAGATAAGGGGGCCTGTCACGTTGACTGATGGGTTTAGAAGAGATAAGGGGACCTGTCATGTTGACTGATGGGTTTAGAAGAGATAAGGGGACCTGTCACGTTGACTGATGGGTTTAGAAGAGATAAGGGGACCTGTCACGTTGACTGATGGGTTTAGAAGAGATAAGGGGACCTGTCACGTTGACTGATGGGTTTAAAAGAGATAAGGGGACCTGTCACGCTGACTGATGGGTTTAGAAGAGATAAGGGGACCTGTCACGCTGACTGATGGGTTTAGAAGAGATAAGGGGACCTGTCACGTTGACAGATGGGTTTAGAATAGATAAGGGGACCTGTCACACTGACTGATGGGTTTAGAAGAGATAAGGGGACCTGTCATGTTGACTGATGGGTTTAGAAGAGATAAGGGGACCTGTCACGCTGACTGATGGGTTTAGAAGAGATAAGGGGACCTGTCACGTCGACTGGTGGGTTTAGAAGAGATAAGGGGACCTGTCACGCTGACTGATGGATTTAGAAGAGATGAGGGGACCTGTCACATTGACTGATGGGTTTAGAAGAGATAAGGGGACCTGTCACGTTGACTGATGGGTTTAGAAGAGATAAGGGGACCTGTCACGCTGACTGATGGGTTTAGAAGAGATAACAGGACCTGTCACGAAGAGTGATGGGTTTATAAGAGATAAGGGGACCTGTCACGCTGACTGATGGGTTTAGAAGAGATAAGGGGACCTGTCACGCTGACTGATGGGTTTAGAAGAGATAAGGGGACCTGTCATGTTGACTGATGGGTTTAGAAGAGATAAGGGGACCTGTCACGCTGACTGATGGGTTTAGAAGAGATAAGGGGACCTGTCACGAAGAGTGATGGGTTTAGAAGAGATAAGGGGACCTGTCACACTGACTGATGGGTTTAGAAGAGATAAGGGGACCTGTCACGCTGACTGATGAGTTTAGAAGAGATAAGGGGACCTGTCACGAAGAGTGATGGGTTTAGAAGAGATAAGGGGACCTGTCACGTTGACTGATGGGTTTAGAAGAGATAAGGGGACCTGTCACGTTGACTGATGGGTTTAGAAGAGATAAGGGGACCTGTCACGCTGACTGATGGGTTTAGAAGAGATAAGGGGACCTGTCATGTTGACTGATGGGTTTAGAGGAGATAAGGGGACCTGTCACGCTGACTGATGGGTTTAGAAGAGATAAGGGGACCTGTCACGAAGAGTGATGGGTTTAGAAGAGATAAGGGGACCTGTCACACTGACTGATGGGTTTAGAAGAGATAAGGGGACCTGTCACGCTGACTGATGGGTTTAGAAGAGATAAGGGGACCTGTCACGAAGAGTGATGGGTTTAGAAGAGATAAGGGGACCTGTCACGTTGACTGATGGGTTTAGAAGAGATAAGGGGACCTGTCACGTTGACTGATGGGTTTAGAAGAGATAAGGGGACCTGTCACATTGACTGATGGGTTTAGAAGAGATAAGGGGACCTGTCACGTTGACTGATGGGTTTAGAAGAGATAAGGGGACCTGTCACGCTGACTGATGGGTTTAGAAGAGATAAGGGGACCTGTCACGAAGAGTTATGGGTTTAGAAGAGATAAGGGGACCTGTCACGCTGACTGATGGGTTTAGAAGAGATAAGGGGACCTGTCACGTTGACTGATGGGTTTAGAAGAGATAAGGGGACCTGTCACGTTGACCGATTGGTTTAGAAGAGATAAGGGAGCCTGTCACGTTGACTGATGGGTTTAGAAGAGATAAGGGGACCTGTCACGTTGACTGATGGGTTTAGAAGAGATAAGGGGACCTGCCACGTTGACTGATGGGTTTAGAAGAGATAAGGGGACCTGTCACGTTGACTGATGGGTTTAGAAGAGATAAGAGGACCGGTCATGCTGACTGATGGGTTTAGAAGAGATAAGGGGACCTGTGAGGCTGACTGATGGGTTTAGAAGAGATAAGGGGACCTGTCACGTTGAGTGATGGGTTTAGAAGAGATAACGGGACCTGTCACATTGACTGATGGGTTTAGAAGTGATAAGGGGACCTGTCATGTTGACTGATGGGTTTAGAAGAGATAAGGGGACCTGTCACGTTGACTGATGGGTTTAGAAGAGATAAGGGAACCTGTCACGTTGACTGATGGGTTCAGAAGAGATAAGGGGACCTGTCATGTTTACTGATGGGTTTAGAAGAGATAAGGGGACCTGTCACCCTGACTGATGGGTTTAGAAGAGATAAGGGGACCTGTCACATTGACTGATGGGTTTAGAAGAGATAAGGGGGCCTGTCACGTTGACTGATGGGTTTAGAAGAGATAAGGGGACCTGTCATGTTGACTGATGGGTTTAGAAGAGATAAGGGGACCTGTCACGTTGACTGATGGGTTTAGAAGAGATAAGGGGACCTGTCACGTTGACTGATGGGTTTAGAAGAGATAAGGGGACCAGTCACGTTGACTGATGGGTTTAGAAGAGATAAGGGGACCTGTCACGCTGACTGATGGGTTTAGAAGAGATAAGGGGACCTGTCACCCTGACTGATGGGTTTAGAAGAGATAAGGGGACCTGTCACGCTGACTGATGGGTTTAGAAGAGATAAGGGGACCTGTCACGCTGACTGATGGGTTTAGAAGAGATAAGGGGACCTGTCACGGTGACTGATGGGTTTAGAAGAGATAAGGGGACCTGTCACGTTGACTGATGGGTTTAGAAGAGATAAGGGGACCTGTCACCCTGACTGATGGGTTTAGAAGAGATAAGGGGACCTGTCACACTGACTGATGGGTTTAGAAGAGATAAGGGGACCTGTCACGTTGACTGGTGGGTTTAGAAGAGATAAGGGGACCTGTCACATCGACTGATGGGTTTAGAAGAGATAAGGGGACCTGTCACGCTGACTGATGGGTTTAGAAGAGATAAGGGGACCTGTCACGTCGACTGATGGGTTTAGAAGAGATAAGGGGACCTGTCACATCGACTGATGGGTTTAGAAGAGATAAGGGGACCTGTCACGTTGACTGATGGGTTTAGAAGAGATAAGGGGTCCTGTCACGTTGACTGATGGGTTTAGAAGAGATAAGGGGACCTGTCACGTTGACTGATGGGTTTAGAAGAGTTAACAGGACCTGTCACGTTGACTTATGGGTTTAGAAGAGATAAGGGGACCTGTCACGTTGACTGATGGGTTTAGAAGAGATAAGGGGACCTGTCACACTGACTGATGGGTTTAGAAGAGATAAGGGGACCTGTCACGCTGACTGATGGGTTTAGAAGAGATAAGGGGACCTGTCACGTTGACAGATGGGTTTAGAATAGATAAGGGAACCTGTCACACTGACTGATGGGTTTAGAAGAGATAAGGGGACCTGTCATGTTGACTGATGGGTTTAGAAGAGATAAGGGGACCTGTCACGCTGACTGATGGGTTTAGAAGAGATAAGGGGACCTGTCACCCTGACTGATGGGTTTAGAAGAGATAAGGGGACCTGTCACGCTGACTGATGGGTTTAGAAGAGATAAGGGGACCTGTCACGCTGACTGATGGGTTTAGAAGAGATAAGGGGACCTGTCACGGTGACTGATGGGTTTAGAAGAGATAAGGGGACCTGTCACGTTGACTGATGGGTTTAGAAGAGATAAGGGGACCTGTCACCCTGACTGATGGGTTTAGAAGAGATAAGGGGACCTGTCACACTGACTGATGGGTTTAGAAGAGATAAGGGGACCTGTCACGTTGACTGGTGGGTTTAGAAGAGATAAGGGGACCTGTCACATCGACTGATGGGTTTAGAAGAGATAAGGGGACCTGTCACGCTGACTGATGGGTTTAGAAGAGATAAGGGGACCTGTCACGTCGACTGATGGGTTTAGAAGAGATAAGGGGACCTGTCACATCGACTGATGGGTTTAGAAGAGATAAGGGGACCTGTCACGTTGACTGATGGGTTTAGAAGAGATAAGGGGACCTGTCACGTTGACTGATGGGTTTAGAAGAGATAAGGGGACCTGTCACGTTGACTGATGGGTTTAGAAGAGTTAACAGGACCTGTCACGTTGACTGATGGGTTTAGAAGAGATAAGGGGACCTGTCACGTTGACTGATGGGTTTAGAAGAGATAAGGGGACCTGTCACGCTGACTGATGGGTTTAGAAGAGATAAGGGGACCTGTCACGCTGACTGATGGGTTTAGAAGAGATAAGGGGACCTGTCACGTTGACAGATGGGTTTAGAATAGATAAGGGGACCTGTCACACTGACTGATGGGTTTAGAAGAGATAAGGGGACCTGTCATGTTGACTGATGGGTTTAGAAGAGATAAGGGGACCTGTCACGCTGACTGATGGGTTTAGAAGAGATAAGGGGACCTGTCACGCTGACTGATGGGTTTAGAAGAGATAAGGGGACCTGTCACATTGACTGATGGGTTTAGAAGAGATAAGGGGTCCTGTCATGCTGACTGATGGGTTTAGAAGAGATAAGGGGACCTGTCACGCTGACTGATGGGTTTAGAAGAGATAAGGGGACCTGTCACCCTGACTGATGGGTTTAGAAGAGATAAGGGGACCTGTCACGTTGACTGATGGGTTTAGAAGAGATAAGGGGTCCTGTCACGCTGACTGATGGGTTTAGAAGAGATAAGGGGACCTGTCACGTTGACTGATGGGTTTAGAAGAGATAAGGGGACCTGTCATGTTGACTGATGGGTTTAGAAGAGATAAGGAGACCTGTCACGTTGACTGATGGGTTTAGAAGAGATAAGGGGACCTGTCATGTTGACTGATGGGTTTAGAAGAGATAAGGGGACCTGTCATGTTGACTGATGGGTTTAGAAGAGATAAGGGGACCTGTCACGTTGACTGATGGGTTTAGAAGAGATAAGGAGACCTGTCACGTTGACTGATGGGTTTAGAAGAGATAAGGGGACCTGTCATGTTGACTGATGGTTTTAGAAGAGATAAGGGGACCTGTCACGTTGACTGATGGGTTTAGAAGAGATAAGGGGACCTGTCACGTTGACTGATGGGTTTAGAAGAGATAAGGGGACCTGTCACCCTGACTGATGGGTTTAGAAGAGATAAGGGGACCTGTCACACTGACTGATGGGTTTAGAAGAGATAAGGGGACCTGTCACGTTGACTGATGGGTTTAGAAGAGATAAGGGGACCTGTCACACTGACTGATGGGTTTGGAAGAGATAAGGGGACCTGTCATGTTTACTGTTGGGTTTAGAAGAGATAAGGGGACCTGTCACGTTGACTGATGGGTTTAGAAGAGATAAGGGGACCTGTGAGGCTGACTGATGGGTTTAGAAGAGATAAGGGGACCTGTGAGGCTGACTGATGGGTTTAGAAGAGATAAGGGGACCTGTCACGCTGACTGATGTAGGGCAGTATAAAACCCTCTGGCAGCAGCGTGGTTAGCAGTCTGTAGGGCAGTATAAAACCCTCTGGCAGCAGCGTGGTTAGCAGTCTGTTGGGCAGTATAAAACCCTCTGGCAGCAGCGTGGTTAGCAGTCTGTAAGGCAGTATAAAACCCTCTGGCAGCAGCGTGGTTAGCAGTCTGTAGGGCAGTATAAAACCCTCTGGCAGCAGCGTGGTTAGCAGTCTGTAAGGCAGTATAAAACCCTCTGGCAGCAGTGTGGTTAGCAGTCTGTAAGGCAGTATAAAACCCTCTGGCAGCAGCGTGGTTAGCAGTCTGTAAGGCAGTATAAAACCCTCTGGCAGCAGTGTGGTTAGCAGTCTGTAAGGCAGTATAAAACCCTCTGGCAGCAGCGTGGTTAGCAGTCTGTAAGGCAGTATAAAACCCTCTGGCAGCAGCGTGGTTAGCAGTCTGTAAGGCAGTATAAAACCCTCTGGCAGCAGCGTGGTTAGCAGTCTGTAGGGCAGTATAAAACCCTCTGGCAGCAGCGTGGTTAGCAGTCTGTAAGGCAGTATAAAACCCTCTGGCAGCAGCGTGGTTAGCAGTCTGTAAGGCAGTATAAAACCCTCTGGCAGCAGCGTGGTTAGCAGTCTGTAAGGCAGTATAAAACCCTCTGGCAGCAGCGTGGTTAGCAGTCTGTAAGGCAGTATAAAACCATCTGGCAGCAGCGTGGTTAGCAGTCTGAAAGGTAGTATAAAACCCTCTGGCAGCAGCATGGTTAGCAGTCTGTAAGGCAGTATAAAACCCTCTGGCAGCAGCGTGGTTAGCAGTCTGTAAGGCAGTATAAAACCCTCTGGCAGCAGCGTGGTTAGCAGTCTGTAAGGCAGTATAAAACCCTCTGGTAGAGAAGCGTGGTTAGCAGTCTGTAAGGCAGTATAAAACCCTCTGGCAGCAGCGTGGTTAGCAGTCTGTAAGGTAGTATAAAACCATCTGGCAGCAGCGTGGTTAGCAGTCTGTAAGGCAGTATAAAACCCTCTGGCAGCAGCGTGGTTAGCAGTCTTTAGGGCAGTATAAAACCCTCTGGCAGCAGCGTGGTTAGCAGTCTGTAAGGCAGTATAAAACCCTCTGGCAGAGAAGCGTGGTTAGCAGTCTGTAAGGCAGTATAAAACCCTCTGGCAGCAGCGTGGTTAGCAGTCTGTAAGGCAGTATAAAACCATCTGGCAGCAGCGTGGTTAGCAGTCTGTAAGGCAGTATGAAACCCTCTGGCAGCAGCGTGGTTAGCAGTCTGTAGGGCAGTATAAAACCCTCTGGCAGCAGCGTGGTTAGCAGTCTGTAAGGCAGTATAAAACCCTCTGGCAGCAGCGTGGTTAGCAGTCTGTAAGGCAGTATAAAACCCTCTGGTTAGCAGTCTGTAAGGCAGTATAAAACCCTCTGGCAGCAGCGTGGTTAGCAGTCTGTAAGGCAGTATAAAACCCTCTGGCAGCAGCGTGGTTAGCAGTCTGTAAGGCAGTATAAAACCCTCTGGTTAGCAGTCTGTAAGGCAGTATGAAACCCTCTGGCAGCAGCGTGGTTAGCAGTCTGTAGCAGGAGTGGAGAGGTATCATTAAAAGGGGCCTGTGTACGATTCTACTCTCTGGGCGCTGATTCTTCACGCCTCGCTTGGCGCCCATCTCTCTCTCTCTCTCTCTCTCTCTCTCTCTCTCTCTCTCTCTCTCTCTCTCTCTCTCTCTCTCTCCCTCTCTCTCTGTCTCTCTCCATATCTCTCTGTTTCTCCCTTTCTCTCTCCCCCCTCATCTCTCTCTCTCTCTCTCTCTCCCTTTCTTTCTCTCTGTCTCTCCTTCTCTCTCTCTGTCTCTCTCTCTCTCTCTCTCTCTCTCTCTCTCCCTTTCTTTCTCTCTCTCTCTCCCTTTTTCTCCCTATCGCTCTGCTTCTCCCTTTCTTTCTCTCTCTCTCCCTTTTTCTCCCTATCGCTCTGCTTCTCCCTTTCTCTCTCTCTCTCTCCCTCTCTCTCTGTCTCTCTCCATATCTCTCTGTTTCTCCCTTTCTCTCTCCCCCCTCTATCTCTCTCTCCCTTTTTCTCCCTATCGCTCTGCTTCTCCCTTTCTCTCCCTATCGCTCTGCTTCTCTCTCTCTCTCTCTCTCTCTCTCTCTCTCTCTCTCTCTCTCTCTCTCTCTCTCTCTCTCTCTCTCTCTCTCTCTCTCTCTCTCTCCTTATATATATATATATATATATGAGGGCCTAAACAGCGCAGTGGAGACACACACACTGTGTCACACACACACTCACCACACACACTGTGTCTCTCTCTCTCACACACACACACAGACACACACACACACACACACACACACACACACATACATACAACAGTCAGGTTAGGAGCAGGCAGTCAGGGAGAAACAGCCAGGTTAGGAGCAGGCAGTCAGGGAGAAACAGCCAGGTGAAGAGCAGGCAGTAAGGGAGAAACAGTCAGGTCAAGAGCAGGCAGTCAGAGAGAAACAGTCAGGTTAGAAGCAGGCAGTCAGGGAGAAACAGTCAGGTTAGGAGCAGGCAGTCAGGGAGAAACAGTCAGGTTAGGAGCAGGCAGTAAGGGAGAAACAGTTAGGTTAGGAGCAGGCAGTCAGGGAGAAACAGCCAGGTTAGTAGCAGGCAGTCAGGGAGAAACAGCCAGGTTAGTAGCAGGCAGTCAGGGAGAAACAGTCAGGTTAGGAGAATGCAGTCAGGGAGAAACAGTCAGGTGAAGAGCAGGCAGTCAGGGAGAAACAGTCAGATTAGTAGCAGGCAGTCAGGGAGAAACAGTCAGGTTAGGAACAGGCAGTCAGGGAGAAACAGTCAGTTTAGGAGCAGGCAGTCAGGGAGAAACAGCCAGGTTTGGAGAAGGCAGTCAGGGAGAAACAGTCAGGTTAGGAGCAGGCAGTCAGGGAGAAACAGTCAGGTTAGGAACAGGCAGTCAGGGAGAAACAGTCAGATTAGGAGCAGGCAGTCAGGGAGAATCAGTCAGGTTGGGAGCAGGCAGTCAGGGAGAAACAGTCAGGTTAGGAGCAGGCAGTCAGGGAGAAACAGTCAGGAGAAGAGCAGGCAGTCAGGGAGAAACAGTCAGGTTAGGAGAAGGCAGTCAGGGAGAAACAGTCAGATTAGGAGCAGGCAGTCAGGGAGAAACAGTCAGGTTAGGAGCAGGCAGTCAGGGAGAAACAGCCAGGTGAAGAGCAGGCAGTCAGGGAGAAACAGTCAGTTTAGGAGAATGCAGTCAGAGAGAACCAGTCAGGTCAGGAGCAGGCAGTCAGGGAGAAACAGCCAGGTTAGTAGCAGGCAGTCAGGGAGAAACAGTCAGGTTAGGAGCAGAATCCATTCAGTTCAGCACCGTGGACAGCAGCCGGTCGGGAAAGCTGTTACTACGTGGCAACAACACAGCAACGCATCACAGTCTCCCCACAAAGCGATCCGTGGGCGGTGTTTGACACCCGTTAGCGGCTGGGGATAGAGCGTGGGGGGCTGGCTGGCTGTCATCTGTTTAACCGGCACGTTTCACGGAGAGGAGCAGTCAGACCTTCCGTCGTTTAATAAAAACCTCCAGATTGACTTCCGTTTACGCTGCACCGCTGTTAGGGTCAGCTCACGAGACCCGACTGGAGTAAGACATTGAGATTTCAGAAAACAAACCGGATTTGAAAAACGGGATATATATTTTGTGCTTTTCGGTACACGTGTGTGAGTGAGGGAGCAAAAGAGAGAGAGAGAGAGAGAGAGAGAGAGAGAGAGAGAGAGAGAGAGAGAGAGAGAGAGAGAGAGAGAGAGAGAGAGAGAGAGAGAGAGAGACAGAGAGAGAGAGACAGAGCGTGTAAGTGCCGTGTTGTTTGTGTCGGTGTTTCGGCTAAAGCGCTTTGTGTGTTTTTGTGTGTAGCTGGCGATGTGTCTGCATGAGTGTGTGTGAGTGTGGTGTGTGTGTGTGTGTGTATGTGTAGTGTGTTCGCTCTGGACCGGAGAGAGGATATCCAAGAACAATGTTAGCGTGTCAACAACAACAACAGCGACAGGCTAACGGTCGGATGTGTTCTTGCCTTTTCTCTCATACCGGGAGATAGAAAAGGCGCTCGTTCATTCAAGGAGGGAGGAGGAGGACGTTACCGGAATACCTAAGAGACGAGTGGAACTGAACCGTCTTCCCGCCTGTCTGACTGACTGTCTGTCTGCCTGGCTAACGTGAATGAAATCGTTAACGGAGGAGGAGAGCGTTTCAATCCACAGCCGTCCAGGATTCTATCGGTGAGTTGTGTAGTCTATACATAACGTGTGTATGTATGTATGTGACAGATAGATTATTGATGGTGTAATCAAAAAAATACATATTTAAAATATTATAACGCGCTCGTTCAACAACAAAAATAAATACATGTCAATTGTGTTGTTGTTTTTTTTGTTGTGTTATTATTAGACGGATGAAGATGGAGTCATTCCGCCGCTGTGGACGTTAACGGACGTTCGGTCTGGAGAGGCTGGTTGGGGAAGTTGAGCTAGGAGACTGAACGGGAGGAACGAGGGAGAGGCTGGTTGGGGTAGCTAAAGGGACGCAGCCCAGCCCTGGATTTCAACAGGAGATTCCAAGAAGACGAAGAAGAAGAGGAGAAAGCTATGTGGCGTCACCGCTGCCGCCAGTCTAGTCTGTGGTGGAGTCTTGAGCCACTGGTCGTTAAAACGACCCGGTTTGATCAGTGAAGCCCCGAGCCTACTCTCTCTCTCTCTCTCTCTCTCGCTCTTCCCTTCCCTTCTCTTTACCGATGTAAATGACATCGGTTGTTTTTCTCAGTAAGTAAGCTGTCTCGTGACGTGAGATATTTAAAACCGTCAATGAAGATGTTGATGTGTGACCGGGGCGTCCAGATGCTGGTGACCACCGTGGGGGCTTTCGCCGCCTTCAGCCTCATGACGATCGCGGTCGGGACCGACTACTGGCTGTACTCACGAGGGACGTGCAAAAGTAAAAGCACCAATGACAACGACACGAGCCGGAAGAACGAAGAGGTGATGACTCACTCTGGTCTGTGGCGAACCTGCTGTCTGGAAGGTGAGTGAGTGAGTGAGAGAGTGAGAGAGAGAGAGAGAGAGAGAGAGAGGGGAGGGTGGTCTGTGGCGAACCTGCTGTCTGGAAGGTGAGTGAGTGAGTGAGAGAGTGAGAGAGAGAGAGAGAGAGAGAGAGAGAGAGAGAGAGAGAGAGAGAGAGAGAGAGAGAGAGAGAGAGAGAGAGAGAAAGAGAGAGAGAGAGAGAGAGAGGGGAGGGTGGTCTGTGGCCAACCTGCTGTCTGGAAGGTAAGAGAGAGAGAGAGAGAGAGGGGGGGGGGGGGAGGGAGGGTGGTCTGTGGCAAACCTGCTGTCTGGAAGGTAAGAGAGAGAGGGGGGGAGGGGAGGGAGGGAGAGAGAGAGAGAGAGAGAGAGAGAGAGAGAGAGAGAGAGAGAGGAGGGTGGTCTGTGGCCAACCTGCTGTCTGGAAGGTAAGAGAGAGAGAGAGAGAGGGGGGGAGGGGAGGGAGGGTGGTCTGTGGCCAACCTGCTGTCTGGAAGGTAAGAGAGAGAGAGAGAGAGAGAGAGAGAGACAGAGACAGAGAGAGAGGCCTGCTACCGCTCTGCTAATCATCAGATGGGTGGGGAGAGGAGGTAAGGGGGCCCACGTGGGCAACTGGGGGGGCCCTGCCTTGTTTGGGTAACTGACTCAGGGCCGGCCCTAGCCTTTTGCCATGGGGCATATAGAATATGTTTCAGTTTTAAATCATGTTTTTTTTTGCAATTCTACACATTTTGTCATGGGGTGGAGAGTCATTTTTTAGCAGTTTTAAAGCTAGAATCTAGATTTGCCATGACTTATGCCATCTGTTAATGATATGTGAGTGAGAGTGTAACAAAATCAATGGAGGTCAGGGCCCCTGGAGGTCAGGCCCCTTGTTGGTCAGGCCCCCTAGAGGTCAGGGCCCCTGGAGGTCAGGAACCCTGGAGGTCAGGAACCCTGGAGGTCAGGAACCCTGGAGGTCAGGGCCCCTGGAGGTCAGGAACCCTGGAGGTCAGGCCCCCTGGAGGTCAGGCCCCTGGAGGTCAGGCCCCCTGGAGGTCAGGCCCCCTGGAGGTCAGGCCCCCTGGAGGTCAGGAACCCTGGAGGTCAGGCCCCATGGAGGTCAGGAACCCTGGAGGTCAGGAACCCTGGAGGTCAGGCCCCATGGAGGTCAGGAACCCTGGAGGTCAGGAACCCTGGAGGTCAGGCCCCCTAGAGGTCAGGCCCCTAGAGGTCAGGCCCCCTGGAGGTCAGGAACCTTGGAGGTCAGGAACCCTGGAGGTCAGGCCCCCTGGAGGTCAGGCCCCCTGGAGGTCAGGCCCCTGGAGGTCAGGCCCCCTGGAGGTCAGGCCCCCTGGAGGTCAGGCCCCTGGAGGTCAGGCCCCCTGGAGGTCAGGCCCCCTGGAGGTCAGGGCCCCTGGGCACGTGCCCTGTATTCCCAGTCGGTATTCAGCCATGATTACTACAAGTTTAGATAGCTGGCTGGACAAACTTACCAAGTTTAGATAGCTGGCTGGACAAACTTACCAAGTTTAGATAGCTGGCTAGACTAACTTACCAAGTTTAGATAGCTGGCTAGACCAACTTACCAAGTTTAGATAGCTGGCTGGACAAACTTACCAAGTTTAGATAGCTGGATAGACTAACTTACCAAGTTTAGATAGCTGGCTGGACCAACTTACCAAGTTTAGATAGCTGGCTAGACCAACTTACCAAGTTTAGATAGCTGGCTGGACAAACTTACCAAGTTTAGATAGCTGGATAGACTAACTTACCAAGTTTAGATAGCTGGCTGGACAAACTTACCAAGTTTAGATAGCTGGCTGGACTAACTTACCAAGTTTAGATAGCTGGCTAGACTAACTTACCAAGTTTAGATAGCTGGCTAGACTAACTTACCAAGTTTAGATAGCTGGCTGGAACAACTTACCAAGTTTAGATAGCTGGCTAGACTAACTTACCAAGTTTAGATAGCTGGCTGGACAAACTTACCAAGTTTAGATAGCTGGCTAGACTAACTTACCAAGTTTAGATAGCTGGCTGGACAAACTTACCAAGTTTAGATAGCTGGCTAGACTAACTTACCAAGTTTAGATAGCTGGCTGGACCAACTTACCAAGTTTAGATAGCTGGCTAGACTAACTTACCAAGTTTAGATAGCTGGCTGGACAAACTTACCAAGTTTAGATAGCTGGCTGGACCAACTTACCAAGTTTAGATAGCTGGCTAGACTAACTTACCAAGTTTAGATAGCTGGCTGGACCAACTTACCAAGTTTAGATAGCTGGCTAGACTAACTTACCAAGTTTAGATAGCTGACTGGACCAACTTACCAAGTTTAGTTAGCTGGCTGGACTAACTTACCAAGTTTAGATAGCTGGCTAGACTAACTTACCAAGTTTAGATAGCTGGCTAGACTAACTTACCAAGTTTAGATAGCTGGCTAGACTAACTTACCAAGTTTAGATAGCTGACTGGACCAACTTACCAAGTTTAGATAGCTGGCTAGACTAACTTACCAAGTTTAGATAGCTGGCTAGACTAACTTACCAAGTTTAGATAGCTGGATAGACTAACTTACCAAGTTTAGATAGCTGGCTGGACTAACTTACCAAGTTTAGATAGCTGGCTAGACTAACTTACCAAGTTTAGATAGCTGGCTGGACCAACTTACCAAGTTTAGATAGCTGGCTGGACTAACTTACCAAGTTTAGATAGCTGGCTAGACTAACTTACCAAGTTTAGATAGCTGGCTAGACTAACTTACCAAGTTTAGATAGCTGGCTAGACTAACTTACCAAGTTTAGATAGCTGGCTAGACTAACTTACCAAGTTTAGATAGCTGGCTAGACTAACTTACCAAGTTTAGATAGCTGGCTGGACTAACTTACCAAGTTTAGATAGCTGGCTAGACTAACTTACCAAGTTTAGATAGCTGGCTAGACTAACTTACCAAGTTTAGATAGCTGGCTGGACTAACTTACCAAGTTTAGATAGCTGGCTAGACTAACTTACCAAGTTTAGATAGCTGGATAGACTAACTTACCAAGTTTAGATAGCTGGATAGACTAACTTACCAAGTTTAGATAGCTGGATAGACTAACTTACCAAGTTTAGATAGCTGGCTGGACTAACTTACCAAGTTTAGATAGCTGGCTGGACTAACTTACCAAGTTTAGATAGCTGGCTAGACTAACTTACCAAGTTTAGATAGCTGGCTAGACTAACTTACCAAGTTTAGATAGCTGGCTAGACTAACTTACCAAGTTTAGATAGCTGGCTAGATATAGATCTAGACTAGCAGGACAGGACCCTGTATGGGTGAGACAGTGTCTCTAGTGTCTATTAGATATAGATCTATACTAGCAGGACAGGACCCTGTATGGGTGAGACAGTGTCTCTAGTGTCTATTAGATATAGATCTATACTAGCAGGACAGGACCCTGTATGGGTGAGACAGTGTCTCTAGTGTCTATTAGATATAGATCTAGACTAGCAAGACAGGACCCTGTATGGGTGAGACAATGTGTTTCTCTGTCTATTAGATATAGATCTAGACTAGCAGGACAGGACTCTGTATGGGTGAGACAGTGTGTCTCTCTGTCTATTAGATATAGATCTAGACTAGCAGGACAGGACCCTGTATGGGTGAGACAGTGTGTCTCTCTGTCTATTAGATATAGATCTAGACTAGCAGGACAGGACCCTGTATGGGTGAGACAATGTGTTTCTCTGTCTATTAGATATAGATCTAGACTAGCAGGACAGGACCCTGTATGGGTGAGACAGTGTGTCTCTCTGTCTATTAGATATAGATCTAGACTAGCAGGACAGGACTCTGTATGGGTGAGACAGTGTCTCTAGTGTCTATTAGATATAGATCTAGACTAGCAGGACAGGACCCTGTATGGGTGAGACAGTGTGTTTCTCTGTCTATTAGATATAGATCTAGACTAGCAGGACAGGACCCTGTATGGGTGAGACAGTGTCTCTCTGTCTATTAGATATAGATCTAGACTAGCAGGACAGGACCCTGTATGGGTGAGACAGTGTGTTTCTCTGTCTATTAGATATAGATCTAGACTAGCAGGACAGGACTCTGTATGGGTGAGACAGTGTCTCTAGTGTCTATTAGATATAGATCTAGACTAGCAGGACAGGACCCTGTATGGGTGAGACAGTGTGTTTCTCTGTCTATTAGATATAGATCTAGACTAGCAGGACAGGACCCTGTATGGGTGAGACAGTGTGTTTCTCTGTCTATTAGATATAGATCTAGACTAGCAGGACAGGACCCTGTATGGGTGAGACAGTGTCTCTCTGTCTATTAGATATAGATCTAGACTAGCAGGACAGGACCCTGTATGGGTGAGACAGTGTGTTTCTCTGTCTATTAGATATAGATCTAGACTAGCAGGACAGGACCCTGTATGGGTGAGACAGTGTCTCTCTGTCTATTAGATATAGATCTAGACTAGCAGGACAGGACCCTGTATGGGTGAGACAGTGTGTTTCTCTGTCTATTAGATATAGATCTAGACTAGCAGGACAGGACCCTGTATGGGTGAGACAGTGTCTCTCTGTCTATTAGATATAGATCTAGACTAGCAGGACAGGACCCTGTATGGGTGAGACAGTGTCTCTCTGTCTATTAGATATAGCTCTAGACTAGCAGGACAGGACCCTGTATGGGGGAGACAATGCTGTTCTCTAGTTCCACTGTTCTGCTGTTCTCTAGTTCCATGGTTCTGCTGTTCTCTAGTTCCATGGTTCTGTTGTTCTCTAATTCCATGGTTCTGCTGTTCTCTAGTTCCATGGTTCTGCTGTTCTCTAGTTCCACGGTTCTGCTGTTCTCTAGTTCCATGGTTCTGTTGTTC
>NC_092086.1:4842304-4884804 GCF_045679555.1 Salvelinus alpinus | reverse complement strand
AAGTTGAGTATATTGAAAAAATCCTGGCACGACGTGACGCACCCCTCCTAGGGACGGCATGGAAGAGCAGTATTAAGCTAGTGCCCCGTAATAGAGGCAGAGAATCCCAGGGGAGAGAGAGAGGAACCGGCCAGGCAGAGACAGCAAGGGCGGTTCGTTGCTCCAGTGCCTTTCCGTTCACCTTCACACTCCTGGGCTCAGACTACACTCAATCATAGGACCTACTGAAGACATGAGTGTTCAATAAAGACTTAAAGGTCGAGACCGAGTCTGCGTCTCTCACATGGGTAGGCAGACCATTCCATAAAAATGGAGCTCTATAGGAGAAAGCCCTGCCTCCAGCTGTTTGCTTAGAAATTCTAGAGACAGTAAGGAGGCCTGCGTCTTGTGACCGTAGTGTACGTGTAGGTATGTACGGGCAGGATCATGATTCTAGCAGCCGTGTTTAGCACTAACTGAAGTTTATTTAGTGCTTTATCCGGGTAGCAGGAGAGTAGAGCATTGCAGTAGTCTAATGTAGAAGTGACAAAAGCATGGATTCATTTTCTTCTGCATAATTTCTTTTTGCAATGTTAGGAAGATTAAAAAACAAAGGCTGTCCTTGAAACAGTCTTGATATGTTCGTCAAAAGAGAGACCATTGTCCAGAGTAACGTCGAGTTCCTTCGCAGTTTCATTTTAGAGACGTCTGTACACAACCATCGAGATGAATCGTCAGATCCAACCGCAGATATCTTTGTTTCTTGGGATCTAGAACTAGAATCTCTGTTTTCTCAGAGTTTAAAAGTAAAACATTTGTCGCCATCCACTTCCTTATGTCTGAAAACACAGGCTTCCAGGGAGGGCAATTTTTGGAGGCTTCACCATGTTTCATCGAAATGTACAGCTGTTTGTCGTCCGCATAGCAGTGAAAGTTAACATTATGTTTCCGAATGACATCACCGAGAGGTAAAAATATATAGTGAAAACAATAGTGGTCCTAAAACGGAACCTTGAGGAACACCAAACAGGAAGTTAAATCATTCCCTTCAAACTTGCATGTCAGGAAATTTTCACGAATCAATTCTTAGCCAAACATTTAAAAAATGTATTTTTTACTTCTCTAATTACGTTGGTAACCAGTTTATATTCAAGTCAACGTTCATTTCCTTTGACTCTAGCGTTCCGTTTGTACATGTGAAACGAAGCCCAGCACCAAACGGTTCTTCTCCCTCCCTATAAATTCCCTTTTCCTCTCCTTGTCTCATTCACTCCATTGCGTTCTGACCGCTTCCTTCTACACACGCGTGCTGAGTCTGCACACAGGCTACAATTAGACCTACGTAAATAAATACCTATTAAAACGTATCTGATGGGATACACAGGCTCTAGTTAGGCCTACATAATCAAATACCTATTAAAACGTATCTGATGGTATACACAGGCTCTAGTTAGGCCTACATAAATAAATACCGTATTAAAATGTATCTGATAGGATACACAGGCTCTAGTTAGGCCTACATAAATAAATACCTATTAAAACGTATCTGATGGGATACACAGGCTCTAGTTAGGCCTACATAAATAAATACCGTATTAAAACGTATCTGATGGGATACACAGGCTCTAGTTAGGCCTACATAAATAAATACCGTATTAAAATGTATCTGATGGGATACACAGGCTCTAGTTAGGCCTACATAAATAAATACCTTATTAAAACGTATCTGATGGGATACACAGGCTCTAGTTAGACCTACATAATCAAATACCTATTAAAACGTATCTGATGGGATACACAGGCTCTAGTTAGGCCTACATAATCAAATACCTATTAAAATGTATCTGATGGGATACACAGGCTCTAGTTAGGCCTACATAATCAAATACCTATTAAAACGTATCTGATGGGATACACAGGCTCTAGTTAGACCTACATAAATAAATACCTATTAAAACGTATCTGATAGGATACACAGGCTCTAGTTAGGCCTACATAAATAAATACCTATTAAAACGTATCTGATAGGATACACAGGCTCTAGTTAGACCTACATAAATAAATACCTATTAAAACGTATCTGATGGGATACACAGGCTCTAGTTAGGCCTACATAAATAAATACCTATTAAAATGTATCTGATGGGATACACAGGCTCTAGTTAGGCCTACATAAATAAATACCGTATTAAAACGTATCTGATGGGATACACAGGCTCTAGTTAGGCCTACATAATCAAATACCTATTAAAACGTATCTGATGGGATACACAGGCTCTAGTTAGGCCTACATAAATAAATACCGTATTAAAACGTATCTGATGGGATACACAGGCTCTAGTTAGGCCTACATAATCAAATACCTATTAAAACGTATCTGATAGGATACACAGGCTCTAGTTAGGCCTACATAATCAAATACCTATTAAAACATATCTGATGGGATACACAGGCTCTAGTTAGGCCTACATAATCAAATACCTATTAAAACGTATCTGATGGGATACACAGGCTCTAGTTAGGCCTACATAAATAAATACCTATTAAAATGTATCTGATAGGATACACAGGCTCTAGTTAGGCCTACATAAATAAATACCGTATTAAAACGTATCTGATGGGATACACAGGCTCTAGTTAGGCCTACATAATCAAATACCTATTAAAACGTATCTGATGGGATACACAGGCTCTAGTTAGGCCTACATAAATAAATACCTATTAAAATGTATCTGATAGGATACACAGGCTCTAGTTAGGCCTACATAAATAAATACCGTATTAAAACGTATCTGATGGGATACACAGGCTCTAGTTAGGCCTACATAAATAAATACCTATTAAAATGTATCTGATAGGATACACAGGCTCTAGTTAGGCCTACATAAATAAATACCGTATTAAAACGTATCTGATGGGATACACAGGCTCTAGTTAGGCCTACATAATCAAATACCTATTAAAACGTATCTGATGGGATACACAGGCTCTAGTTAGGCCTACATAAATAAATACAGTATTAAAACGTATCTGATAGGATACACAGGCTCTAGTTAGACCTACATAAATAAATACCTATTAAAACCTATCTGATGGGATACACAGGCTCTAGTTAGGCCTACATAATCAAATACCTATTAAAACGTATCTGATGGGATACACAGGCTCTAGTTAGGCCTACATAAATAAATACCGTATTAAAATGTATCTGATGGGATACACAGGCTCTAGTTAGGCCTACATAAATAAATACCTATTAAAACGTATCTGATGGGATACACAGGCTCTAGTTAGGCCTACATAAATAAATACCTATTAAAACGTATCTGATGGGATACACAGGCTCTAGTTAGGCCTACATAATCAAATACCTACTAAAACGTATCTGATGGGATACACAGGCTCTAGTTAGGCCTACATAAATAAATACCGTATTAAAATGTATCTGATAGGATACACAGGCTCTAGTTAGGCCTACATAAATAAATACCTATTAAAACGTATCTGATGGGATACACAGGCTCTAGTTAGACCTACATAATCAAATACCTATTAAAACGTATCTGATGGGATACACAGGCTCTAGTTAGACCTACATAATCAAATACCTATTAAAACGTATCTGATGGGATACACAGGCTCTAGTTAGACCTACATAAATAAATACCGTATTAAAACGTATCTGATGGGATACACAGGCTCTAGTTAGGCCTACATAAATAAATACCTTATTAAAACGTATCTGATGGGATACACAGGCTCTAGTTAGACCTACATAATCAAATACCTATTAAAACGTATCTGATGGGATACACAGGCTCTAGTTAGACCTACATAAATAAATACCTATTAAAATGTATCTGATGGGATACACAGGCTCTAGTTAGGCCTACATAAATAAATACCTATTAAAACGTATCTGATGGGATACACAGGCTCTAGTTAGGCCTACATAAATAAATACCTATTAAAACGTATCTGATGGGATACACAGGCTCTAGTTAGGCCTACATAATCAAATACCTACTAAAACGTATCTGATGGGATACACAGGCTCTAGTTAGGCCTACATAAATAAATACCGTATTAAAATGTATCTGATAGGATACACAGGCTCTAGTTAGGCCTACATAAATAAATACCGTATTAAAATGTATCTGATGGGATACACAGGCTCTAGTTAGGCCTACATAAATAAATACCTTATTAAAACGTATCTGATGGGATACACAGGCTCTAGTTAGACCTACATAATCAAATACCTATTAAAACGTATCTGATGGGATACACAGGCTCTAGTTAGGCCTACATAAATAAATACCTATTAAAACGTATCTGATAGGATACACAGGCTCTAGTTAGACCTACATAAATAAATACCTATTAAAACGTATCTGATGGGATACACAGGCTCTAGTTAGGCCTACATAAATAAATACCTATTAAAATGTATCTGATGGGATACACAGGCTCTAGTTAGGCCTACATAAATAAATACCGTATTAAAACGTATCTGATGGGATACACAGGCTCTAGTTAGGCCTACATAATCAAATACCTATTAAAACGTATCTGATGGGATACACAGGCTCTAGTTAGACCTACATAAATAAATACCTATTAAAATGTATCTGATAGGATACACAGGCTCTAGTTAGGCCTACATAAATAAATACCGTATTAAAACGTATCTGATGGGATACACAGGCTCTAGTTAGGCCTACATAATCAAATACCTATTAAAACGTATCTGATAGGATACACAGGCTCTAGTTAGGCCTACATAATCAAATACCTATTAAAACATATCTGATGGGATACACAGGCTCTAGTTAGGCCTACATAATCAAATACCTATTAAAACGTATCTGATGGGATACACAGGCTCTAGTTAGGCCTACATAAATAAATACCTATTAAAATGTATCTGATAGGATACACAGGCTCTAGTTAGGCCTACATAAATAAATACCGTATTAAAACGTATCTGATGGGATACACAGGCTCTAGTTAGGCCTACATAATCAAATACCTATTAAAACGTATCTGATGGGATACACAGGCTCTAGTTAGGCCTACATAAATAAATACCTATTAAAATGTATCTGATAGGATACACAGGCTCTAGTTAGGCCTACATAAATAAATACCGTATTAAAACGTATCTGATGGGATACACAGGCTCTAGTTAGGCCTACATAAATAAATACCTATTAAAATGTATCTGATAGGATACACAGGCTCTAGTTAGGCCTACATAAATAAATACCGTATTAAAACGTATCTGATGGGATACACAGGCTCTAGTTAGGCCTACATAATCAAATACCTATTAAAACGTATCTGATGGGATACACAGGCTCTAGTTAGGCCTACATAATCAAATACCTATTAAAACATATCTGATGGGATACACAGGCTCTAGTTAGGCCTACATAAATAAATACAGTATTAAAACGTATCTGATAGGATACACAGGCTCTAGTTAGACCTACATAAATAAATACCTATTAAAACCTATCTGATGGGATACACAGGCTCTAGTTAGGCCTACATAATCAAATACCTATTAAAACGTTTCTGATGGGATACACAGGCTCTAGTTAGGCCTACATAAATAAATACCTATTAAAATGTATCTGATGGGATACACAGGCTCTAGTTAGGCCTACATAAATAAATACCTATTAAAACGTATCTGATGGGATACACAGGCTTTAGTTAGGCCTACATAAATAAATACCTATTAAAACGTATCTGATGGGATACACAGGCTCTAGTTAGGCCTACATAATCAAATACCTACTAAAACGTATCTGATGGGATACACAGGCTCTAGTTAGGCCTACATAAATAAATACCGTATTAAAATGTATCTGATAGGATACACAGGCTCTAGTTAGGCCTACATAAATAAATACCTTATTAAAACGTATCTGATGGGATACACAGGCTCTAGTTAGACCTACATAATCAAATACCTATTAAAACGTATCTGATGGGATACACAGGCTCTAGTTAGACCTACATAATCAAATACCTATTAAAACGTATCTGATGGGATACACAGGCTCTAGTTAGACCTACATAAATAAATACCGTATTAAAACGTATCTGATGGGATACACAGGCTCTAGTTAGGCCTACATAAATAAATACCTTATTAAAACGTATCTGATGGGATACACAGGCTCTAGTTAGACCTACATAATCAAATACCTATTAAAACGTATCTGATGGGATACACAGGCTCTAGTTAGACCTACATAAATAAATACCTATTAAAATGTATCTGATGGGATACACAGGCTCTAGTTAGGCCTACATAAATAAATACCTATTAAAACGTATCTGATGGGATACACAGGCTCTAGTTAGGCCTACATAAATAAATACCTATTAAAATGTATCTGATAGGATACACAGGCTCTAGTTAGGCCTACATAAATAAATACCTATTAAAACGTATCTGATGGGATACACAGGCTCTAGTTAGGCCTACATAAATAAATACCGTATTAAAACGTATCTGATGGGATACACAGGCTCTAGTTAGGCCTACATAATCAAATACCTATTAAAACGTATCTGATGGGATACACAGGCTCTAGTTAGGCCTACATAATCAAATACCTATTAAAACGTATCTGATGGGATACACAGGCTCTAGTTAGACCTACATAATCAAATACCTATTAAAACGTATCTGATGGGATACACAGGCTCTAGTTAGGCCTACATAAATAAATACTGTATTAAAACGTATCTGATGGGATACACAGGCTCTAGTTAGGCCTACATAAATAAATACCTATTAAAATGTATCTGATAGGATACACATGCTCTAGTTAGGCCTACATAATCAAATACCTATTAAAACATATCTGATGGGATACACAGGCTCTAGTTAGGCCTACATAAATAAATACCTATTAAAATGTATCTGATGGGATACACAGGCTCTAGTTAGGCCTACATAATCAAATACCTATTAAAACGTATCTGATGGGATACACAGGCTCTAGTTAGGCCTACATAATCAAATACCTATTAAAACATATCTGATAGGATACACAGGCTCTAGTTAGGCCTACATAAATAAATACCTATTAAAACGTATCTGATGGGATACACAGGCTCTAGTTAGGCCTACATAAATAAATACAGTATTAAAACGTATCTGATAGGATACACAGGCTCTAGTTAGGCCTACATAAATAAATACCGTATTAAAATGTATCTGATGGGATACACAGGCTCTAGTTAGGCCTACATAATCAAATACCTATTAAAACGTATCTGATGGGATACACAGGCTCTAGTTAGGCCTACATAAATAAATACCTATTAAAATGTATCTGATAGGATACACAGGCTCTAGTTAGGCCTACATAAATAAATACCGTATTAAAATGTATCTGATGGGATACACAGGCTCTAGTTAGGCCTACATAATCAAATACCTATTAAAACATATCTGATGGGATACACAGGCTCTAGTTAGGCCTACATAAATAAATACCTATTAAAACGTATCTGATGGGATACACAGGCTCTAGTTAGGCCTACATAAATAAATACCTATTAAAACGTATCTGATGGGATACACAGGCTCTAGTTAGGCCTACATAAATAAATACCTATTAAAACGTATCTGATGGGATACACAGGCTCTAGTTAGGCCTACATAATCAAATACCTACTAAAACGTATCTGATGGGATACACAGGCTCTAGTTAGGCCTACATAAATAAATACCGTATTAAAATGTATCTGATAGGATACACAGGCTCTAGTTAGGCCTACATAAATAAATACCTTATTAAAACGTATCTGATGGGATACACAGGCTCTAGTTAGACCTACATAATCAAATACCTATTAAAACGTATCTGATGGGATACACAGGCTCTAGTTAGACCTACATAATCAAATACCTATTAAAACGTATCTGATGGGATACACAGGCTCTAGTTAGACCTACATAAATAAATACCGTATTAAAACGTATCTGATGGGATACACAGGCTCTAGTTAGGCCTACATAAATAAATACCTTATTAAAACGTATCTGATGGGATACACAGGCTCTAGTTAGACCTACATAATCAAATACCTATTAAAACGTATCTGATGGGATACACAGGCTCTAGTTAGACCTACATAAATAAATACCTATTAAAATGTATCTGATGGGATACACAGGCTCTAGTTAGGCCTACATAAATAAATACCTATTAAAACGTATCTGATGGGATACACAGGCTCTAGTTAGGCCTACATAAATAAATACCTATTAAAATGTATCTGATAGGATACACAGGCTCTAGTTAGGCCTACATAAATAAATACCTATTAAAACGTATCTGATGGGATACACAGGCTCTAGTTAGGCCTACATAAATAAATACCGTATTAAAACGTATCTGATGGGATACACAGGCTCTAGTTAGGCCTACATAATCAAATACCTATTAAAACGTATCTGATGGGATACACAGGCTCTAGTTAGGCCTACATAATCAAATACCTATTAAAACGTATCTGATGGGATACACAGGCTCTAGTTAGACCTACATAATCAAATACCTATTAAAACGTATCTGATGGGATACACAGGCTCTAGTTAGGCCTACATAAATAAATACCGTATTAAAACGTATCTGATGGGATACACAGGCTCTAGTTAGGCCTACATAAATAAATACCTATTAAAATGTATCTGATAGGATACACATGCTCTAGTTAGGCCTACATAAATAAATACCGTATTAAAACGTATCTGATGGGATACACAGGCTCTAGTTAGGCCTACATAATCAAATACCTATTAAAACGTATCTGATGGGATACACAGGCTCTAGTTAGGCCTACATAATCAAATACCTATTAAAACATATCTGATGGGATACACAGGCTCTAGTTAGGCCTACATAAATAAATACCTATTAAAATGTATCTGATGGGATACACAGGCTCTAGTTAGGCCTACATAATCAAATACCTATTAAAACGTATCTGATGGGATACACAGGCTCTAGTTAGGCCTACATAATCAAATACCTATTAAAACATATCTGATAGGATACACAGGCTCTAGTTAGGCCTACATAAATAAATACCTATTAAAACGTATCTGATGGGATACACAGGCTCTAGTTAGGCCTACATAAATAAATACAGTATTAAAACGTATCTGATAGGATACACAGGCTCTAGTTAGGCCTACATAAATAAATACCGTATTAAAATGTATCTGATGGGATACACAGGCTCTAGTTAGGCCTACATAATCAAATACCTATTAAAACGTATCTGATGGGATACACAGGCTCTAGTTAGGCCTACATAAATAAATACCTATTAAAATGTATCTGATAGGATACACAGGCTCTAGTTAGGCCTACATAAATAAATACCGTATTAAAATGTATCTGATGGGATACACAGGCTCTAGTTAGGCCTACATAATCAAATACCTATTAAAACATATCTGATGGGATACACAGGCTCTAGTTAGGCCTACATAAATAAATACCGTATTAAAATGTATCTGATGGGATACACAGGCTCTAGTTAGGCCTACATAATCAAATACCTATTAAAACATATCTGATGGGATACACAGGCTCTAGTTAGGCCTACATAAATAAATACCTATTAAAACGTATCTGATGGGATACACAGGCTCTAGTTAGGCCTACATAAATAAATACAGTATTAAAACGTATCTGATAGGATACACAGGCTCTAGTTAGACCTACATAAATAAATACCTATTAAAACCTATCTGATGGGATACACAGGCTCTAGTTAGGCCTACATAATCAAATACCTATTAAAACGTATCTGATGGGATACACAGGCTCTAGTTAGGCCTACATAATCAAATACCTATTAAAACGTATCTGATGGGATACACAGGCTCTAGTTAGGCCTACATAATCAAATACCTATTAAAACATATCTGATGGGATACACAGGCTCTAGTTAGGCCTACATAAATAAATACCTATTAAAATGTATCTGATGGGATACACAGGCTCTAGTTAGGCCTACATAATCAAATACCTATTAAAACGTATCTGATGGGATACACAGGCTCTAGTTAGGCCTACATAATCAAATACCTATTAAAACATATCTGATAGGATACACAGGCTCTAGTTAGGCCTACATAATCAAATACCTATTAAAACATATCTGATGGGATACACAGGCTCTAGTTAGGCCTACATAAATAAATACCTATTAAAATGTATCTGATGGGAGTCACAGGCTCTAGTTAGGCCTACATAATCAAATACCTATTAAAACGTATCTGATGGGATACACAGGCTCTAGTTAGGCCTACATAATCAAATACCTATTAAAACATATCTGATAGGATACACAGGCTCTAGTTAGGCCTACATAAATAAATACCTATTAAAACGTATCTGATGGGATACACAGGCTCTAGTTAGGCCTACATAAATAAATACAGTATTAAAACGTATCTGATAGGATACACAGGCTCTAGTTAGGCCTACATAAATAAATACCGTATTAAAATGTATCTGATGGGATACACAGGCTCTAGTTAGGCCTACATAATCAAATACCTATTAAAACGTATCTGATGGGATACACAGGCTCTAGTTAGGCCTACATAAATAAATACCTATTAAAATGTATCTGATAGGATACACAGGCTCTAGTTAGGCCTACATAAATAAATACCGTATTAAAATGTATCTGATGGGATACACAGGCTCTAGTTAGGCCTACATAATCAAATACCTATTAAAACGTATCTGATGGGATACACAGGCTCTAGTTAGGCCTACATAATCAAATACCTATTAAAACGTATCTGATGGGATACACAGGCTCTAGTTAGACCTACATAAATAAATACCTATTAAAACGTATCTGATAGGATACACAGGCTCTAGTTAGGCCTACATAAATAAATACCTATTAAAACGTATCTGATGGGATACACAGGCTCTAGTTAGGCCTACATAAATAAATACCTATTAAAACGTATCTGATAGGATACACAGGCTCTAGTTAGACCTACATAAATAAATACCTATTAAAACGTATCTGATAGGATACACAGGCTCTAGTTAGGCCTACATAAATAAATACCGTATTAAAACGTATCTGATGGGATACACAGGCTCTAGTTAGACCTACATAAATAAATACCTATTAAAACGTATCTGATGGGATACACAGGCTCTAGTTAGGCCTACATAAATAAATACCGTATTAAAATGTATCTGATAGGATACACAGGCTCTAGTTAGGCCTACATAAATAAATACTGTATTAAAACGTATCTGATGGGATACACAGGCTCTAGTTAGGCCTACATAAATAAATACCTATTAAAACGTATCTGATGGGATACACAGGCTCTAGTTAGGCCTACATAAATAAATACCTATTAAAATGTATCTGATAGGATACACAGGCTCTAGTTAGACCTACATAATCAAATACCTATTAAAACGTATCTGATGGGATACACAGGCTCTAGTTAGGCCTACATAATCAAATACCGTATTAAAACGTATCTGATGGGATACACAGGCTCTAGTTAGGCCTACATAAATAAATACAGTATTAAAACGTATCTGATAGGATACACAGGCTCTAGTTAGACCTACATGAATAAATACCTATTAAAACCTATCTGATGGGATACACAGGCTCTAGTTAGGCCTACATAATCAAATACCTATTAAAACGTATCTGATGGGATACACAGGCTCTAGTTAGGCCTACATAAATAAATACCGTATTAAAATGTATCTGATGGGATACACAGGCTCTAGTTAGGCCTACATAATCAAATACCTATTAAAACGTATCTGATGGGATACACAGGCTCTAGTTAGGCCTACATAATCAAATACCTATTAAAACGTATCTGATGGGATACACAGGCTCTAGTTAGGCCTACATAAATATATACCTATTAAAACGTATCTGATGGGATACACAGGCTCTAGTTAGGCCTACATAAATAAATACCGTATTAAAACGTATCTGATGGGATACACAGGCTCTAGTTAGGCCTACATAAATAAATACCTATTAAAATGTATCTGATAGGATAGTCAAGCTACATTCCTTGTCAAATGATGACAGTTTTATCACAAATTCAAAATGGGACGAGTTGATTGGAGTAGGGAAATATGTGTTCCCGACAGCTGTAGATTTTTTTTATTTTTATAATTACGTCCCGTCTGATTTCCGTTTTAGGTTGCTTTGCGGATGTCACTAGTTACCACAGCCACAAAGTTAACATTGTCTATATCGTTTAAAAAAAAATTTGGTAAACAAAAATGTACTTAATTTTAAGTTAGTTATAAGGTTAAGGTTTAAAATCAGATTTTAAGAAGAGAAATTGTAGAAATAGTTGGGGGATTCATGACTTTGTGGATGTGGTAACTAGTGACGGCCCTACTTTGCAAACTGCTGGTGCCATTTAGAATTGGTTATATTTTTTACAAATTATTTTACCTTTATTTAACTAGGCAAGTCAGTTAACAGATTCTTATTTTCAATGACGACCTACCAGGGTCGTCATTGTTCAGGGGGCCCCCTTGTTCAGGGGGCAGAACGACAGTACCTTGTCAGCACAGGGATTCGATCCAGCAACCTTTCGGTTACTAGCCCAACGCTCTAACCACTAGGCTACCTGCCGCTCTAACCACTAGGCTACCTGCTCTAACCACTAGGCTACCTGCTCTAGCCACTAGGCTACCTGCTCTAACCACTAGGCTACCTGTCTCTAACCACTAGGCTACCCTTCCGCCCCCTTAAACACAGACAGGTTCCACACTGAAAATATCCCAAAAAACATTAGTTTGATAAAGACAAAGAGCGTATTTTCATCCGAATCATAAAGCCTTGGCCTACTCATCAAAGAGATGTCCTGTCGGGTAATTTAACCCCATACGGTGTTGTCCGGCCATATTGAACGTTCCAAAGAACAGGAAGAATACACTAACATTCAACGTTTGTATATTGAAACATATTTGTAACCAGTGAAAAATGTTTACTTTTCAACTCGACAAAATTAAAGCCTCGTTTTTCAAATGATTCCTTCTTCTTCTTCTGGGAAAACCTTTTCCAGATGTGGATATTTCCTGTCACTTCAAACTATTCTGTTCTATTTAATTCTGTTAGATTACATCGCGTTTTTTTTTTCACTATAAAACACGTGTGTCTTGACTGTGAACCGGGGCTAAGGGGGAAATAAGAGCGTCTTGTCTGCTAAATTAATAAAACAAGACTATGCCATTGTACAGCCAGAGGCTTCTACTCTACAAGCCAGGGCCTGAGATCAGTGCCTTTTAATAAAATAAAAAAGCTTGTGTTCCACGATATAATATAACCAGTTGATATTACGGCTTCAATAAATTAATCTTAAAATGGCACCTTTAAAAAAATATATATATATTTGACTGAATATATATGGGGAAATTGAGCAATTAGGATTCGTTATGTGTAATGGTTATGATAAATTAGGCTTTGTTGTACACTAGATGGTATATTAGATAAGCACATATTCGTTTTGCAGTGCAGGTCTTGTGTTCTAAAAATAGCTTCTTCTTTTAAAAAGGTCAAAAAGGTCAAATGTCCATCCCTAGTCTGGTGGGCTCGTGTCGCTGGGCAGCTCGCGGCTGGGTTTCCCTCTGTTAAATCCGTGATAGTTTTGCCCTGCCACATCCGTCAGAGCTGGATTCGATCTTCGTCATGTATTTGACGCTTTGCCTGTTTTGATGGCTCGTCGGGGGGAATATCGCAGCGGGATTTCTTAAGAGCGTCCGGATTAGTGCCCTCCTTGAAAGCGGCACTCAGTGCGGATGTTGCCTGTATAATCCATGGCTTCTGGTTGGGGTATGTACGTACGGTCACTGTGGGGATGACGTCATCGATGCACTTATTAATGAAGCCAGTGACTGATGTGGTGTACTCCTCAGTGTTACCGGATGAATCCCGGAACATATTCCAGTCTGTGCTATATAGCAAAACAGTCCTGTAGCTTAGCATCCTCTTCGTCTGACCGCTTCCGTGTCGAGCGACTCGGTGTGTCGAGTAAAAGGAGATCGAGGGTTTGGTCGCATGTAGTTGCATAGGTGAAATGCTGGTAGAAATGAGGTCAAACGGATTCTGTAGTGACGTCTCTAGCACTGAGATGCGGTGTCTTAGACCGCTGCGATACAGCCTGGAATCGAACCAGGGTCTGTAGTGACGTCTCTAGCACTGAGATGCAGTGCCTTAGACCGCTGCGATACAGCCTGGAATCGAACCAGGGTCTGTAGTGACGCCTCCAGCACTGAGATGCGGTGCCTTAGACCGCTGCGATACAGCCTGGAATCGAACCAGGGTGTCTGTAGTGACGCCTCTAGCACTGAGATAGTGCCTTAGACCGCTGCGACACAGCCTGGAATCGAACCAGGGTCTGTAGTGACGCCTCCAGCACTGCTCCACTCTGGAGCCTTCGGTTCACCAATAGAACGATGGGAGTCTATTTTCTCGCCGACGGAATCTCGTCAGGATGCCGACTCAACTTCCTCTCTTTCGCCGCCGCAGTCCCGGGGATTAGGGCCTGGTCTAGAGTAAGCAGAACACCCAGAGTCCCGGGGATTAGTGCCTGGTCTAGAGTAAACAGAACGTCCAGAGTCCTGGGGATTAGGGCCTGGTCTAGAGTAAACAGAACGTTCAGAGTCCCTGGGATTAGGGCCTGGTCTAGAGTAAGCAGAACGTCCAGAGTCCCGGGGATTAGGTTCTGGTCTAGAGTAAGCAGAACGTTCAGAGTCCCGGGGATTAGGGCCTGGTCTAGAGTAAACAGAACGATCAGAGTCCCGGGGATTAGGGCCTGGTCTAGAGTAAACAGAATGTCCAGAGTCCCGGGGATTAGGGCCTGGTCTAGAGTAAACAGACCGTTCAGAGTCCCGGGGATTAGGGCCTGGTCTAGAGTAAGCAGAACGTTCAGAGTCCCGGGGATTAGGGCCTGGTCTAGAGTAAACAGAACGTTCAGAGTCCCGGGGATTAGGGCCTGGTCTAGAGTAAACAGAACGTTCAGAGTCCCGGGGCTTAGTTTCTGGTCTAGAGTAAACAGAACGTTTAGAGTCCCGGGGATTAGTTTCTGGTCTAGAGTAAACAGACCGTTCAGAGTCCCGGGGATTAGGGCCTGGTCTAGAGTAAGCAGAACGTTCAGAGTCCCGGGGATTAGGGCCTGGTCTAGAGTAAACAGAACGTTCAGAGTCCCGGGGATTAGGGCCTGGTCTAGAGTAAACAGAACGTTCAGAGTCCCGGGGATTAGGGCCTGGTCTAGAGTAAGCAGAACGTTCAGAGTCCCGGGGATTAGGGCCTGGTCTAGAGTAAACAGAACGTTCAGAGTCCCGGGGATTAGGGCCTGGTCTAGAGTAAACAGAACGTTCAGAGTCCCGGGGATTAGGGCCTGGTCTAGAGTAAGCATAACGTCTAGAGTCCCGGGGATTAGGACCTGGTCTAGAGTAAACAGAACGTTCAGAGTCCCGGGGATTAGGGCCTGGTCTAGAGTAAAATGAACGTTCAGAGTCCCGGGGATTAGGGCCTGGTCTAGAGTAAAATGAACGTTCAGAGTCCCGGGGATTAGGGCCTGGTCTAGAGTAAGCAGAACGTCCAGAGTCCCGGGGATTAGGGCCTGGTCTAGAGTAAGCAGAACGTCCAGAGTCCCGAGGATTAAGGCCTGGTCTAGAATAAACAGAACGTCTAGAGTCCCGGGGATTAGGGCCTGGTCTAGAGTAAACAGAACGTCCAGAGTCCCGGGGATTAGGGCCTGGTCTAGAGTAAGCAGAACGTCCAGAGTCCCGAAGATTAGGGCCTGGTCTAGAATAAGCAGAACTTCTAGAGTCCCGGGGATTAGGGCCTGGTCTAGAGTAAACAGAACGTTCAGAGTCCCTGGGATTAGGGCCTGGTCTAGATTAAACAGAACGTTCAGAGTCCCTGGGATTAGGGCCTGGTCTAGAGTAAGCAGAACATCCAGAATCCCTGGGATTAGGGCCTGGTCTAGATTGAACAGAACGTCCAGAGTCCCGGGGATTAGGGCCTGATCTAGGCCTTCTTCCTCTCCTTCTCCTCTCCTCCTCCTCTCCTCCTCCTCTCTTCCTCCTCTCTTCTGCCTCTCCTCCTCCTCTCTCTCCTCTCTTTCCTCTCTTCTTCCTCTCCTCCTCCTCTTCTCATCCTCTCTTCTTCCTCTCCTCCTCCTCCTCCTCCTCCTCTCTTCTTCCTCTCCTCCTCCTCTCCTCATCCTCTCTTCCTCCTCTCTTCCTCCTCTCTTCCTCCTCTCTTCCTCCTCTCTTCCTCTCTCCTCCTCCTCTCCTCATCCTCTCTTCCTCCTCTCTTCCTCCTCTCTTCCTCCTCTCTTCCTCCTCCTCCTCCTCTCTTCCTCCTCTCTTCCTCCTCTCTTCCTCTCCTCCTCCTCTCTTCTTCCTCTCCTCCTCTCTTCCTCCTCTCCTCCTCCTCTCCTCCTCCTCTCCTCTTCCTCTTCTCCTCCTCCTCTCCTCCTCCTCTCTTCCTCCCCTCCTCCTCCTCTCTTCCTCCTCTCTTCTTCCTCTCCTCCTCCTCTCCTCCTCCTCTCTTCCTCCTCTCCTCCTCCTCTCCTCCTCTCTCTCCTCCTCTCCTCCTCCTCTCCTCCTCCAGTTTTCTAGTGTTTGTTCTTGGAGGGATAACATTCATCGAATACATGACTGAACACAGAACAGATCACATGCAGTGTGTGTGTGTGTGTGTGTGTGTGTGTGTGTGTGTGTGTGTGTGTGTGTGTGTGTGTGTGTGTGTGTGTGTGTGTGTGTGTGTGTGTGTGTGTGTGTGCGTGTGTATAGAAGAGCCTCCCTCCGTTTCTTCTCCTTTAATGGACGAAACGTGTCCTTGTTCATTCAACATCAGTCAAATACACTGTTTTTACCCCAGACCGCGCAGACACACACACACACACACACACACACACACACACACACACACACACACACACACACACACACACACACACACACACACACACACACACACACACACACACACACAAGATGTAGAACATAACAGAACAGAAAGGCTTGTGTCTGGTCGGCTGCAGAGAGAAGTTGAATAATTAACACGTTTGTAGCCTGGGTCCTGTTACAACGGTAGTCCTAGTTCTGATAGAACCCGTGTGTGATTAGCATCCTCGGTCCTGTTACAACGGTAGTCCTGGTTCTGATAGAACCCGTGTGTGATTAGCATCCTGGGTCCTGTTACAACGGTAGTCCTGGTTCTGATAGAACCCGTGTGTGATTATCATCCTGGGTCCTGTTACAACGGTAGTTCTGGTTCTGATAGAACCCGTGTGTGATTAGCATCCTCGGTCCTGCTACAACGGTAGTCCTGGTTCTGATAGAACCCGTGTGTGATTAGCATCCTGGGTCCTGTTACAACGGTAGTCCTGGTTCTGATAGAACCCGTGTGTGATTAGCATCCTGGGTCCTGTTACAACGGTAGTCCTGGTTCTGATAGAACCCGTGTGTGATTAGCAGCCAGGTCCTGTTACAACGGTAGTCCTGGTTCTGATAGAACCCGTGTGTGATTAGCATCCTGGGTCCTGTTACAACGGTAGTCCTGGTTCTGATAGAACCCGTGTGTGATTAGCATCCTGGGTCCTGTTACAACGGTAGTCCTGGTTCTGATAGAACCCGTGTGTGATTAGCATCCTGGGTCCTGTTACAACGGTAGTCCTGGTTCTGATAGAACCCGTGTGTGATTAGCATCCTGGGTCCTGTTACAACGGTAGTCCTGGTTCTGATAGAACCCGTGTGTGATTAGCATCCTGGGTCCTGTTACAACGGTAGTCCTGGTTCTGATAGAACCCATGTGTGATTAGCATCCTGGGTCCTGTTACAACGGTAGTCCTGGTTCTGATAGAACCCGTGTGTGATTAGCAGCCTCGGTCCTGTTACAACGGTAGTCCTGGTTCTGATAGAACCCGTGTGTGATTAGCAGCCTCGGTCCTGTTACAACGGTAGTCCTGGTTCTGATAGAACCCGTGTGTGATTAGCAGCCTCGGTCCTGTTACAACGGTAGTCCTGGTTCTGATAGAACCCGTGTGTGATTAGGATCCTCGGTCCTGTTACAACGGTAGTCCTGGTTCTGATAGAACCCGTTCCTCGGTCCTGTTACAACGGTAGTCCTGGTTCTGATAGAACCCGTGTGTGATTAGCATCCTCGGTCCTGTTACAACGGTAGTCCTGGTTCTGATAGAACCCGTTCCTCGGTCCTGTTACAACGGTAGTCCTGGTTCTGATAGAACCCGTGTGTGATTAGCATCCTCGGTCCTGTTACAACGGTAGTCCTGGTTCTGATAGAACCCGTGTGTGATTAGCATCCTCGGTCCTGTTACAACGGTAGTTCTGGTTCTGATAGAACCCGTGTGTGATTAGCATCCTCGGTCCTGTTACAACGGTAGTCCTGGTTCTGATAGAACCCGTGTGTGATTAGCAGCCTCGGTCCTGTTACAACGGTAGTCCTGGTTCTGATAGAACCCGTGTGTGATTAGCATCCTCGGTCCTGTTACAACGGTAGTCCTGGTTCTGATAGAACCCGTGTGTGATTAGCATCCTGGGTCCTGTTACAACGGTAGTCCTGGTTCTGATAGAACCCGTGTGTGATTAGAAACTTGTCTAGAATGGAGGATCTATGTTATATCAGTGGAGGTCTTGTGATGTCTAGAATGGAGGATCTATGTTATATCAGTGCAGGTCTTGTGCTGTCTAGAATGGAGGATCTATGTTATATCAGTGGAGGTATTGTGCTGTCTAGAATGGAGGATCTATGTTATATCAGTGGAGGTCTTGTGCTGTCTAGAATGGAGGATCTATGTTATATCAGTGGAGGTCTTGTGCTGTCTAGAATGGAGGATCTATGTTATATCAGTGGAGGTCTTGTGCTGTCTAGAATGGAGGATCTATGTTATATCAGTGGAGGTCTTGTGCTGTCTAGAATGGAGGATCTATGTTATATCAGTGGAGGTCTTGTGCTGTCTAGAATGGAGGATCTATGTTATATCAGTGGAGGTCTTGTGCTGTCTAGAATGGAGGATCTATGTTATATCAGTGGAGGTCTTGTGATGTCTAGAATGGAGGATCTATGTTATATCAGTGGAGGTCTTGTGCTGTCTAGAATGGAGGATCTATGTTATATCAGTGGAGGTCTTGTGATGTCTAGAATGGAGGATTTATGTTATATCAGTGGAGGTCTTGTGCTGTCTAGAATGGAGGATCTATGTTATATCAGTGGAGGTCTTGTGCTGTCTAGAATGGAGGATCTATGTTATATCAGTGGAGGTCTTGTGCTGTCTAGAATGGAGGATCTATGTTATATCAGTGGAGGTCTTGTGCTGTCTAGAATGGAGGATCTATGTTATATCAGTGGAGGTCTTGTGATGTCTAGAATGGAGGATCTATGTTATATCAGTGGAGGTCTTGTGATGTCTAGAATGGAGGATCTATGTTATATCAGTGGAGGTCTTGTGATGTCTAGAATGGAGGATCTATGTTATATCAGTGGAGGTCTTGTGATGTCTAGAATGGAGGATCTATGTTATATCAGTGGAGGTCTTGTGATGTCTAGAATGGAGGATCTATGTTATATCAGTGGAGGTCTTGTGATGTCTAGAATGGAGGATCTATGTTATATCAGTGGAGGTCTTGTGATGTCTAGAATGGAGGATCTATGTTATATCAGTGGAGGTCTTGTGATGTCTAGAATGGAGGATCTATGTTATATCAGTGGAGGTCTTGTGATGTCTAGAATGTAGGATCTATGTTATATCAGTGGAGGTCTTGTGATGTCTAGAATGGAGGATCTATGTTATATCAGTGGAGGTCTTGTGCTGTCTAGAATGGAGGATCTATGTTATATCAGTGGAGGTCTTGTGCTGTCTAGAATGGAGGATCTATGTTATATCAGTGGAGGTCTTGTGATGTCTAGAATGGAGGATCTATGTTATATCAGTGGAGGTCTTGAAGCTGGGCTTGGTGTCTGTGTATGAGACATCCACAGTACTGTGATCCCAGCAGGAGAATGTAGGATCTATGTGTGTGTGTGTGTGTGTGTGTGTGTGTGTGTGTGTGTGTGTGTGTGTGTGTGTGTGTGTGTGTGTGTGTGTGTGTGTGTGTGTGTGTGTGTGTGTGTGTGTGTGTGTGTGTGTGTGTGTGTGTGTGTGTAGAGAGATCACAGAGACAGCGTGGTGTCGTGACATATTTGTGTCCCCCTCTCTCTGCCACGTTAGCGTGTGCGACATCGTAAGCGTGTGACGAGGACCACTTCAAAAATAGAAACATAAACAGATTTATAAATAGAATCGTTGGCCTCAGGACGTGACCAGATGCAGTGGGTCTATTGTTTATTAGCATTGTGGAGATTAATCCAATTTGACCATCGTTTTAATCGTCTTATAATATACTATTTATCAACATTCATTGACTTCATGTCGTTTACACACACGCACGCACGCACACACACACACACACACACACTTTCTCTTAGGGTGTTCGCAAGACCCAATGACAGCATTAATACCAGGCTTCATAGCCATTAATAATAACAGTATGAAATTAAATGAATTCCTCATTACTGAGAGTAGAATGAAATTAATGCAGTATTACTGAGAGTAGAATGAAATGAATGCCTCATTACTGAGTAAGAATGAAATTAATGCATTATTACTGAGAGTAGCATGAAATGAATGCCTCATTACAGAGAGTAGAATGAAATGAATGCATCATTACTGAGAGCAGAATGAAATGAATTCAGCATTACTGAGAGTAGAATTAAATGAATGCCTCATTACTGAGAGTATAATGAAATGAATGCAGCATTACAGAGAGTAGAATGAAATGAATGCATTATTACTGAGAGCAGAATGAAATTAATTCAGCATTACTGAGAGTAGAATGAAATGAATGCATTATTACTGAGAGTAGAATGAAATGAATGCCTCATTACTGAGAGTATAATGAAATGAATGCAGCATTACTGAGAGTAGAATGAAATGAATGCATTATTACTGAGAGTAGAATGAAATGAATGCATCATTACTGAGAGTAGAATGAAATGAATGCAGCATTACTGAGAGCAGAATGAAATTAATGCCTCAGTACAGAGAGTAGAATGAAATGAATGCATCATTACTGAGAGTAGAATGAAATGAATGCCTCATTACTGAGAGTAGAATGAAATGAATGCATCATTACTGAGAGTAGAATGAAATGAATGCAGCATTACTGAGAGTAGAATGAAATGAATGCAGCATTACTGAGAGTAGAATGAAATGAATGCATTATTACTGAGAGCAGAATTAAATGAATGCAGCATTACTGAGAGTAGAATGAAATGAATGCATCATTACTGAGAGTAGAATTAAATGAATGCCTCATTACTGAGAGTAGAATGAAATGAATGCATCATTACTGAGAGTAGAATGAAATGAATGCCTCATTACTGAGAGTAAAGTAGAAATGAATGTATCATTACTGAGAGCAGAATGAAATGAATGCCTCATTACTGAGAGTAGAATGAAATGAATGCAGCATTACTGAGAGTAGAATGAAATGAATGCAGCATTACTGAGAGTAGAATGAAATGAATGCAGCATTACTGAGAGTAGAATGAAATGAATGCATCATTACTGAGAGTAGAATGAAATGAATGCAGCATTACTGAGAGTAGAATGAAATGAATGCCTCATTACTGAGAGTATAATGAAATGAATGCATTATTACTGAGAGTAGAATGAAATGAATGCCTCATTACTGAGAGTAGAATGAAATGAATGCCTCATTACTGAGAGTAGAATGAAATGAATGCATCATTACTGAGAGTAGAATGAAATGAATGCAGCATTACTGAGAGTAGAATGAAATGAATGCATTATTACTGAGAGTAGAATGAAATGAATGCATTATTACTGAGAGTAGAATGAAATGAATGCAATATTACTGAGTGTAGAATGAAATTAATGCCTCATTACTGAGAGTATAATGAAATGAATGCATTATTACTGAGAGTAGAATGAAATGAATGCCTCATTACTGAGAGTAGAATGAAATGAATGCATTATTACTGAGAGTAGAATGAAATGAATGCATTATTACTGAGAGTAGAATGAAATGAATGCAGCATTACTGAGAGTAGAGTAAAGTAGAAATGAATGCATTATTACTGAGAGTAGAATGAAATGAATGCCTCATTACTGAGAGTGGAATGAAATGAATGCATTATTACTGAGAGTAGAATGAAATGAATGCAGCATTACTGAGAGTAGAGTAAAGTAGAAATGAATGCATTATTACTGAGAGTAGAATGAAATGAATGCCTCATTACTGAGAGTAGAATGAAATGAATGCCTCATTACTGAGAGTAGAATGAAATGAATGCATTATTACTGAGAGTAGAATGAAATGAATGCCTCATTACTGATAGTTGAATGAAATGAATGCATTATTACTGAGAGTAGAATGAAATGAATGCAGCATTACTGAGAGTAGAGTAAAGTAGAAATGAATGCATTATTACTGAGAGTATAATGAAATGAATGCCTCATTACTGAGAGTAGAATGAAATGAATGCATTATTACTGAGAGTAGAATGAAATGAATGCAGCATTACTGAGAGTAGAGTAAAGTAGAAATGAATGCATTATTACTGAGAGTAGAATGAAATGACTGCCTCATTACTGAGAGTAGAATGAAATGACTGCCTCATTACTGAGAGTAGAATGAAATGAATGCCTCATTACTGAGAGTAGAATGAAATTAATGCATTATTACTGAGAGTAGAATGAAATGATTGCAGCATTACTGAGAGTAGAATGAAATGAATTCAGCATTACTGAGAGTAGAATGAAATGAATGCATTATTACTGAGAGTAGAATGAAATGAATGCATTATTACTGAGAGTAGAATGAAATGAATGCAATATTACTGAGTGTAGAATGAAATTAATGCCTCATTACTGAGAGTATAATGAAATGAATGCATTATTACTGAGAGTAGAATGAAATGAATGCCTCATTACTGAGAGTAGAATGAAATGAATGATTTATTACTGAGAGTAGAATGAAATGAATGCATTATTACTGAGAGTAGAATGAAATGAATGCAGCATTACTGAGAGTAGAGTAAAGTAGAAATGAATGCATTATTACTGAGAGTAGAATGAAATGAATGCCTCATTACTGAGAGTAGAATGAAATTAATGCATTATTACTGAGAGTAGAATGAAATGAATGCAGCATTACTGAGAGTAGAGTAAAGTAGAAATGAATGCATTATTACTGAGAGTAGAATGAAATGAATGCCTCATTACTGAGAGTAGAATGAAATGAATGCCTCATTACTGAGAGTAGAATGAAATGAATGCATTATTACTGAGAGTAGAATGAAATGAATGCCTCATTACTGATAGTTGAATGAAATGAATGCATTATTACTGAGAGTAGAATGAAATGAATGCAGCATTACTGAGAGTAGAGTAAAGTAGAAATGAATGCATTATTACTGAGAGTATAATGAAATGAATGCCTCATTACTGAGAGTAGAATGAAATGAATGCATTATTACTGAGAGTAGAATGAAATGAATGCAGCATTACTGAGAGTAGAGTAAAGTAGAAATGAATGCATTATTACTGAGAGTAGAATGAAATGACTGCCTCATTACTGAGAGTAGAATGAAATGACTGCCTCATTACTGAGAGTAGAATGAAATGAATGCCTCATTACTGAGAGTAGAATGAAATGAATGCATTATTACTGAGAGTAGAATGAAATGATTGCAGCATTACTGAGAGTAGAGTAGAAATGAATGCCTCATTACTGAGAGCAGAATGAAATGAATGCAGCATTACTGAGAGTAGAATGAAATGAATGCATTATTACTGAGAGTAGAATGAAATGATTGCAGCATTACAGAGAGTAGAATGGAATGAATGCATTATTACTGAGAGTAGGATGAAATGAATGCATTATTACTGAGAGTAGAATGAAATGAATGCCTCATTACTGAGAGTAGAATGAAATGAATGCAGCATTACTGAGAGTAGAATGAAATGAATGCATTATTACTGAGAGTAGAATGAAATGAATGCATTATTACTGAGAGTAGAATGAAATGAATGCCTCATTACTGAGAGTAGTATGAAATGAATGCATCATTACTGAGAGTAGAATGAAATGAATGCATCATTACTGAGAGTAGAATGAAATGAATTCAGCATTACTGAGAGTAGAATGAAATGAATGCCTCAGTACAGAGAGTAGAATGAAATGAATGCATTATTACTGAGAGTAGAATGAAATGAATGCATTATTACTGAGAGTATAATGAAATGAATGCATTATTACTGAGAGTAGAATGAAATGAATGCCTCATTACTGAGAGTATAATGAAATAAATGCAGTATTACTGAGTAATGCTCATTTATAAAACCCTCTTAGGCCTCACCCCCCCCTATCTGAGATATCCACCCTCTTAGGCCTCACTCCCCCCTATCTGAGATATCCACCCTCTTAGGCCTCACCCCCCCTATCTGAGATATCCACCCTCTTAGGCCTCACTCCCCCCTATCTGAGATATCCACCCTCTTAGGCCTCACTCCCCCCTATCTGAGATATCCACCCTCTTAGGCCTCACTCCCCCCTATCTGAGATATCCCCCCTCTTAGGCCTCACTCCCCCCTATCTGAGATATCCCCCCTCTCAGGCCTCACTCCCCCCTATCTGAGATATCCACCCTCTTAGGCCTCACTCCTCCCTATCTGAGATATCCACCCTCTTAGGCCTCACTCCCCCCTATCTGAGATATCCACCCTCTTAGGCCTCACCCCCCCCTATCTGATATATCCACCCTGTTAGGCCTCACTCCCCCCTATCTGAGATATCCACCCTCTCAGGCCTCACTCCCCCCTATCTGAGATATCCACCCTCTTAGGCCTCACTCCTCCCTATCTGAGATATCCACCCTCTTAGGCCTCACTCCCCCCTATCTGAGATATCCACCCTCTTAGGCCTCACTCCCCCCTATCTGAGATATCCACCCTCTTAGGCCTCACTCCTCCCTATCTGAGATATCCACCCTCTTAGGCCTCACTCCTCCCTATCTGAGATATCCACCCTCTTAGGCCTCACTCCCCCCTATCTGAGATATCCACCCTCTTAGGCCTCACTCCTCCCTATCTGAGATATCCACCCTCTTAGGCCTCACCCTCCCCTATCTGAGATATCCACCCTCTTAGGCCTCACTCCCCCCTATCTGAGATATCCACCCTCTTAGGCCTCACTCTCCCCTATCTGAGATATCCACCCTCTTAGGCCTCACTCTCCCCTATCTGAGATATCCACCCTCTTAGGCCTCACTCCCCCCTATCTGAGATATCCACCCTCTTAGGCCTCACTCTCCCCTATCTGAGATATCCACCCTCTTAGGCCTCACTCCCTCCTATCTGAGATATCTACTGGAGCCCTCATCCTCCACATACAACACCCGTTCTGCCAGTCACATTCTGTTAAAGGTCCCCAAAGCACACACATCCCTGGGTCGCTCCTCTTTTCAGTTCGCTGCAGCTAGCGACTGGAACGATCTGCAACAAACTGGACAGTTTTGTCTCCATCTCTTCATTCAAAGACTCGATCATGGACGCTCTTACTGACAGTTGTGGCTGCTTTGCGTGATGTATTGTTGTCTCTACCTTCTTGCCCCTTGTGCTGTTGTCTGTGCCCAATAATGTTTGTACCATGTTTTGTGCTGCTACCATGTTGTGTTGCTACCATGTTGTTGTCATGTTGTGTTGCTACCATGTTGTTGTCATGTTGTGTTGCTACCATGTTGTTGTCATGTTGTGTTGCTACCATGTTGTTGTCATGTTGTGTTGCTACCATGTTGTTGTCATGTTGTGTTGCTACCATGTTGTTGTCATGTTGTGTTGCTACCATGTTGTTGTCATGTTGTGTTGCTACCATGTTGTTGTCATGTTGTGTTTCTACCATGTTGTTGTCATGTGGTATTGCCTCCATGCTGTGTTGTCATGTGTTGCTACCATGTTGTTGTCATGTTGTGTTGCTACCATGTCTTTGTCATGTTGTGTTGCTACCATGTTGTTGTCATGATGTGTTGCTACCATGTTGTTGTCATGTTGTGTTGCTACCATGTTGTTGTCATGTTGTGTTGCTACCATGTTGTTGTCATGTTGTGTTGCTACCATGTTGTTGTCATGTTGTGTTGCTACCATGTTGTTGTCATGTTGTGTTGCTACCATGTTGTTGTCATGTTGTGTTGCTACCATGTTGTTGTCATGTTGTGTTCCTACCATGTTGTTGTCATGTTGAGCTGCTTTGCTATGTTGTCGTCTCAGGTCTCTCTTTATGTAGTGTTGTGTTGTCTCTCTTGTCCTGATGTGGGTTTTTGTCCTATGTTTGTATTTATTTATTTACTTGTTTAATTCCAGCCCCCGTCTCCGCAGGAGACATTTTGCCCTTTTGGTAGGCCGTCATTGTAAATAATAATTAGTTCTTAACTGACTTGCCTAGTTAAATAAATAAATACAATTTAAATTAAAAAATCATTACTGGAAGCAGGATGAGGTAGCCACAGGACACTGGTCGAAGGTCAGATTTAGCATTCACAGCGTTACGGTTGAAGGTTAGGCGTGAAGGGCGATGTGCTGATCCTAGATGAGGTGTTCTGGTTCAGAATGGTTGCCATGGCATTACCCTGCCAGCCAAATCAAATCAAATCAAATTTTATTAGTCACATACACATGGTTAGCAGATGTTAATGCGAGTGTAGCGAAATGCTTGTGCTTCTAGTTCCGACAATGCAGTAATAACCAACAGTAATCTAACCTAACAATTCCACACTACTACCTTACACACACACACAAGTGTAAAGGGATAAAGAATATGTACATAAAGATATATGAATGAGTGGTGGTACAGAACGGCATGGCAGATGCAGTAGATGGTATAGAGTACGGTATATACATATGAGATGAGTACTGTAGGGTATGTAAACATAAGTGGCATAGTTTAAAGTGGCTAGTGGTACATGTATTGCATAAAGATGGCAAGATGCAGTAGATGATATAGAGTACAGTATATATACATATGAGATGGGTAATGTAGGGTATGTAAACATTGTATTAAGTGGCATTGCTTAAAGTGGCTAGTGGTACATTTTTACATAATTTCCATCAATTCCCATTTTTAAAGTGGCTGGAGTTGGGTCAGTATGTTGGCAGCGGCCGCTAAATGTTAGTGGTGGCTGTTTAACAGTCTGATGGCCTTGAGATAGAAGCTGTTTTTCAGTCTCTCGGTCCCTGCTTTGATGCACCTGTACTGACCTCGCCTTCTGGATGATAGCGGGGTGAACAGGCAGTGGCTTGGGTGGTTGTTGTCCTTGATGATCTTTATGGCCTTCCTGTGACATCGGGTGGTGTAGGTGTCCTGGAGGGCAGGTAGTTTGCCCCTGGTGATGCGTTCTGCAGACCTCACTACCCTCTGGAGAGCCTTACGGTTGTGGGCGGAGCAGTTGCCGTACCAGGCGGTGATACAGCCCGACAGGATGCTCTCGATTGTGCATCTGTAGAAGTTTGTGAGTGCTTTTGGTGACAAGCCGAATTTCTTCAGCCTCCTGAGGTTGAAGAGGCGCTGCTGCGCCTTCTTCACAACGCTGTCTGTGTGGGTGGACCAGTTCAGTTTGTCCGTGATGTGTACACCGAGGAACTTAAAACTTTCCACCTTCTCCACTACTGACCCGTCGATGTGGATAGGGGGGTGCTCCCTCTGCTGTTTCCTGAAGTCCACAATCATCTCCTTTGTTTTGTTGACGTTGAGTATGAGGTTATTTTCCTGACACCACACTCCGAGGGCCCTCACCTCCTCCCTGTAGGCCGTCTCGTCGTTGTTGGTGATCAAGCCTACCACTGTAGTGTCATCCGCAAACTTGATGATTGAGTTGGAGGCGTGCATGGCCACGCAGTCGTGGGTGAACAGGGAGTACAGGAGAGGGCTCAGAACGCACCCTTGTGGGGCCCCAGTGTTGAGGATCAGCGGGGTGGAGATGTTGTTACCTACCCTCACCACCTGGGGGCGGCCCGTCAGGAAGTCCAGGACCCAGTTGCACAGGGCGGGGTCGAGACCCAGGGTCTCGAGCTTGATGACGAGTTTGGAGGGTACTATGGTGTTAAATGCTGAGCTGTAATCGATGAACAGCATTCTCACATGGGTATTCCTCTTGTCCAGATGGGTTAGGGCAGTGTGCAGTGTGGTTGCGATTGCGTCGTCTGTGGACCTATTGGGTCGGTAAGCAAATTGGAGTGGGTCTAGGGTGTCCGGTAGGGTGGAGGTGATATGGTCCTTGACTAGTCTCTCAAAGCACTTCATGATGACGGAAGTGAGTGCTACGGGGCGGTAGTCGTTTAGCTCAGTTACCTTAGCTTTCTTGGGAACAGGAACAATGGTGGCCCTCTTGAAGCATGTGGGAACAGCAGACTGGGATAAGGATTGATTGAATATGTCCGTAAACACACCAGCCAGCTGGTCTGCGCATGCTCTGAGGACGCGGCTGGGAATGCCGTCTGGGCCTGCAGCCTTGCGAGGGTTAACACGTTTAAATGTTTTACTCACCTCGGCTGCAGTGAAGGAGAGCCCGCAGGTTTTGGTAGGGGGCCGTGTCAGTGGCACTGTATTGTCCTCAAAGCGGGCAAAAAAGTTGTTTAGCCTGTCTGGGAGCAAGACATCCTGGTCCTCGACGGGGCTGGTTTTCTTTTTGTAATCCGTGATTGACTGTAGACCCTGCCACATACCTCTTGTGTCTGAGCTGTTGAATTTCGACTCGATTTTGTCTCTGTACTGAGACTTAGCCTGTTTGATTGCCTTGCGGAGAGAATAGCTACACTGTTTGTATTCGGTCATGCTTCCGGTCACCTTGCCCTGGTTAAAAGCAGTGGTTCGCGCTTTCAGTTTCACGCGAATGCTGCCGTCAATCCACGGTTTCTGGTTTGGGAATGTTTTTATCGTTGCTGTGGGTACGACATCGTCAATGCACTTCCTAATGAACTCGCTCACCGAATCAGCATATTCGTCAATATTGTTGTTGGACGCGATGCGGAACATATTCCAATCCGCGTGATCGAAGCAGTCTTGAAGCGTGGATTCAGATTGGTCGGACCAGCGTTGAACAGACCTGAGCGCGGGAGCTTGTTGTTTGAGTTTTTGTTTGTAGGCTGGAATCAACAAAATGGAGTCGTGGTCAGCTTTTCCGAAAGGGGGGCGGGGGAGGGCCTTATAAGCGTCGCGGAAATTAGTATAACAATGGTCTAGTGTTTTTCCAGCCCTGGTAGCACAATCGATATGCTGATAGAATTTAGGGAGTTTTGTTTTTAGATTAGCCTTGTTAAAATCCCCAGCTACGATGAATGCAGCCTCAGGGTGTGTGGTTTCCAGTTTACAAAGAGTCAGATAAAGTTCGTTCAGGGCCATCGATGTGTCTGCTTGGGGGGGAATGTATACGGCTGTGATTATGATTGACGAGAATTCCCTTGGTAGATAATGCGGTCGACATTTGATTGTGAGGAGTTCTAGATCAGGTGAACAGAACGACTTGAGTTCTTGTGTGTTGTTATGATGATCACACCACTTCTCGTTAATCATAAGGCATACCCCCCCGCCCCTCTTCTTACCGGAAAGATGTTTGTTTCTGTCGGCGCGATGCATGAAGAAACCAGCTGGCTGCACCGACTCCGTTAGCGTCCCTTGAGTTAGCCATGTTTCCGTGAAGCAGAGCACGTTGCAATCCCTGATGTCTCTCTGGAATGCTACCCGTGCTCGGATTTCATCAACCTTATTGTCAAGAGACTGGACATTGGCGAGTAGTATGCTAGGGAGTGGAGCGCGATGTGCCCGTCTCCGAAGCCTGACCACGAGACCGCCACGTTTTCCCCTTTTTCGGCGTCGCACAGGGTCGCCGGCTGGGATCAGATCCATTGTATTGTGTGGAAGGCAAAACACTGGATCCGTTTCGGGAAAGTCATATTCCTGGTAGGAACGATGATGAGTTGACGTTAATCGTATGTTCAGTAGTTCCTCCCGACTGTATGTAATGAAACCTAAGATTACCCGGGGTACCGATGTAAGAAATAACACGTAAAAAAACAAAATACTGCATATTTTCCAAGGAACACGAAGCGAGGCAGCCATCTCTTTTCGGCGCCGGAAGTACGTTAACCAGTATATAACCAGTATACTGCCAGCCAGGCAGTGGATGAGGTGCTGTGTTCTGGTTGCCATGGCATTACCCTGCCAGCCAGGCAGTGGATGAGGTGATGTGTTCTGGTTTAGAATGGTTGCCATGGCATTACCCTGCCAGTCAGGCAGTGGATGAGGTGTTGCCATGGCATTAACCTGCCAGCCAGGCAGTGGATGAGGTGTTGTGTTCTGGTTCAGAATGGTTGCCATGGCATTACCCTGCCAGTCAGGCAGTGGATGAGGTGAGTTGTAGTTTTTTGTAGTTTTCGTACTGTTTTATCACATAGGAACCATGGCAATGTTTTTTTAGGACTACATCTCCCATATGCAATTCAATATACTGGTGGAAAAACGCAATGGGAATCAAGTCTAATACCGATTAGTTTTGTGTATTTTTAATTCTATTATTAAAACCTCTAACGAGTCACAAAACCGGATCCGGGATCCCCCCATCAAAAAAGCAGCCTAGCCTAAAGCCACAGGGATATCATATAATAAAATGTTCATGAAATCACAAGTCCAAGACACCAAATGAAAGATACACATCTTGTGAATCCAGCCATCATTTCCGATTTTTTAAATGTTTTACAGGGAAGACACAATATGTATTTCTATTAGCTAACCACCATAGCAAAAGACACAACTTTATTTTTCCACAATTTTTTTCCTGCATAGGTAGCCATCACTAATTCGACCAAATAAAGATATAAAAAGTCACTAACCAAGAAACAACTTCATCAGATGACAGTCTGATAACATATTTATTGTATAGCATATGTTTTGTTAGAAAAATGTGCATATTTCAGGTATAAATCACAGTTCTACATTGCAGCTGCAATCTGAAATAGCGCTGAAGCAGCCAGAATAATTACAGAGACCAACGTCAAATACCTAAATACTCATCATAAAACATTTCTGAAAAATACACAGCGTACAGCAAATGAAAGCCCAACATCTTGCGAATCCAGCCAATATTTCAGATTTTTTAAGTGTTTTACAGCGAAAACACAATATAGCATTATATTAGCTTACCACAATAGCCAGAAACACAAGCCGTTTACCAGTAGCAAAGGTTAGCGATCGTAACAATCCAGCAAAAGATATATAATTTTTGACTAACCTTGATATACTTCATCAGATGACAGTCCTGTAACATCATATTACACAATGCATATAGGTTTTGTTCGAAAATGTGCATATTTAGCAGCACAAATCGTGGTTATACAATGTGAATAGTAGCAACATTTCAGGCAATCTGGCCGGCGCCATCTTGGAGAGGCACCTAATCTAATCAATAAATAATCATAAAATTTGACTAAAAAATACAGGTTAGACAGCAAATGAAGATAAATTAGTTCTTAATGCAACCGCTGTGTTAGATTTTTAAATTAACGTTACTACGACATACAGGATGCGTTATAGCGAGACCCCACCGAAAGGAATGGAGGAATAATCATTTAAATTTTTCCACAGAACAACGAATTAACATCATAAATAGTTCTTACTTTTTGATGAGCTTCCATCAGAGGCAAGTTGTCCTTTGTCCATAATAATCGTTGCTCGGCTGTAGATTGTCCTCTTCAACTTTGGAACAGCAAACGTTAGCTATGTGGCTCAGAGGTGTCCAACTGTTCATAGCGCAGCACAAAGAAAACTCAGAAAATCGAAATATACTCATGTAAACTGATATAACTCGGTTTAAAAAAACTACATTATGATGTTTTTAACACCTATATCGAAGAAAATCACAGCCGGATATATCTAACGCGATAACGTGAGCTTTTCAGAAAGCCATGCTGATGTCTGCCTTGCGTCATGGCGAATCTTGAAAAGGGTGCGCAACTCGTGCCAAGCCTATTTATATGGCCTCAGATCTGCCTAGAAACTCCATTCCAATTCTCATTGGTTACTGACATCCAGGGGGAGGTGCATGCAGTTCATGTCGACCCATAGGATACATACAGAGTTTTAAACTGATCCTAGAACAGAGTCAACATTTTCAGATTTTGGAGTTCCTGTCAGGAATTTCGCTGCCATACGACTTCTGTTTCACTCAGAGAAATAATTCGAACGGTTTTAGAAACTAGAGAGTGTTTTCTATTCAATAGTAATAATAATATGCATATTGTACGAGCAAGAATTGAGTACGAGGCAGTTTAATTTGGGGACGATATTTTACAAAGTTGAAACAGCACCCCCTGTAGTGAATTCGGGCCTTGCCTGACGACTCCAACTGAATTCTTCCTCCGGTCTATCGTTCGTTCACTAAATGCTTCAGTCTGAGACGGCCATCGTTGAAGACGTTTGATGTGACGTTGTCACGCTCGTTGTTGGAATGAGAGGACCAAGGCGCAGGGTGGTAGGCGTACATCTTTCTTTATTTAATGAACATCGAGAAAAAAAAACGAATAAAAAACTAAACATTACGTTTAGTAGAGCTAAAACAGCACAGTACCAAAAACAAGATCCCACAAACTACAGGTGGGAAAAAAGGCTGCCTAAATATGATCCCCAATCAGAGACAACGATAGACAGCTGCCTCTGATTGGGAACCATACCTGGCCAACAAAGAAATAGAAAACATAGATTGCCCACCCTAGTCACACCCTGACCTAACCAAAATAGAGAAAAATTAGATGCAGCGAAATGTGTTATTTCACACAACTTTGGAAGTATGCTTGGGGTCATTTTCCATTTGGAAGACCCATTTGCAACCAAACTTTAACTTCCTGACTGATGTCTTGAGATGTTGCTTCAATAAATCCACATGATTTTCTTTCCTCATGATGCCATCTATTTTGTGAAGTGCACCAGTCCCTCCTGCAGCAAAGCACCCCCACAACATGATGCTGCCACCCCCGTGCTTCACGGTTGGGATGGTGTTCTTCGGGTTGCAAGCCTCCCCCTTTTCCTCCAAACATAACGATGGTCATTATGGCCAAACAGTTCTATTTTTGTTTCATCAGACCAGAGGACATTTCTCCAAAAAGTATGATCTTTGTCCCCATGTGCAGTTGTAAACCGTAGTCTGGCTTTTTTTTTAATGGCGGTTTTGGAGCAGTGGCTTCTTCCTTGCTGAGCGGCCTTTCAGGTTATGTCAATATTGGACTCGTTTAACTGTGGATATAGATGCTTTTGTACCTGTTTCCTCCAGCATCTTCACAAGGTCCTTTGCTGTTGTTCTCGGATTGATTTGCCCTTTTCGCACCAAAGTACGTTCATCTCTAGGAGACAGAACGCGTCTCCTTCCTGAGCGGTATGACGGCTGCGTGGTCCCATGGTGTTTATACTTGAGTACTATTGTTTGTACAGATGAACGTGGTACCTTCAGGCATTTGGAAATTGCCTAAAGTAAATGTCCTAACCGACTTGCCAAAACTATAGTTTGTTAACAAGACGTTTGTGGAGTGAAAAAACGAGTTTTAATGACTCCAACCTAAGTGTATGTAAACTTTCGACTTCAACATATGAAGCAATGGGGTGCTGTCCATGGTGCTGAAATGTTTACTCATTCTCTCTGTCTCTCTGTCTCTCTGTCTCTCTGTCTCTCTCTCTCTCTCTCTCTCTCTCTCTGTCTCTCTCTCTCTGTCTCTCTCTCTCTCTCTCTGTCTCTCTCTCTCTGTCTCTCTCTCTCTGTCTCTCTGTCTCTCTCTCCATATCACTCCATCTCCCTCCACATCTCCCCTGTGGTGTAAACTTTGGAATGTGTGAATGGGTCTGGGAGAAAATGCTACTGCACACACACACACACACACACACACACACACACACACACACACACACACACACACACACACACACACACACACACACACACACACACACACACACACACACACACACAAACACTTTTGTATTGCTATCCTTGTGCGGGACCAAAGAATTGATTCCCATTCAAAATCATATCTTCCCTAACCCTTAACCAAAAATAAAAAATAACTCCTAACCGTAACCGCTAACCGCTAAACCTTAAGCCTAAAATAGCAAAATGTCCCCCAATGTTCTGGTTCCCACAAGGATAGTTAAACAAACAATTATTCAAACCCCTTGACTTTTTCCCCAATTTGTTACGTTACAGACTTATTCTAAAATGTATTAAATTGTTTTTTTCAATCTATACACAATACCCCATAATGACATCACAATACCCCATAATGACATCACAATACCCCATAATGACATCACAATACCCCTATAATGACATCACAATACCCCATAATGACATCACAATACCCCATAATGACATCACAATACCCCATATTGACAAAGCAAAAACAGGTTTTTAGACATTTTTGCAAAATTAAAATATATATTTTTTAAGTATTCAAACCCTTTACTCAGTACTTTGTTGAAGCACCTTTGGCAGCGATTACAACCTCGAGTCTTCTTGGGTATGGCCAAAAGGTTCAATCTTGGTTTCATCAGACCAGGTTCTTGGTCACCTCCCTGACCAAGGCACTTTTCCCCCGATTTGTCAATTTGGAAGAGCATCCAAATTGAAGAAAAGTCTTGGTGGTTCCAAACTTCTTCCATTTAAGAATGACAGAGGCCACTGTCATATGTTCTTGGGGACGTTCAATGTTGCAGAAATGTTTTGGTTACCCTTCCCCAGATCTGTGCCTCGACACAATCCTGTCTCTGAGCTCTACGGACAATTCCTTCAACCTCACGGCTTGGTTTTAGCTCTGACATGCACCTGCCAACAGTGGGACCTTATATAGACAGGTGTGTGCCTTTCCAAATCATGTCCAATCAATTGAATTTACCACAGGTGGACTCCAATCAAGTTGTAGAAACATCTCAAGGATGATCAATGGAAACAGGATGCACATGAGCTCAATTTAGTCTCATAGCAAAATGGTCTGAATACTTATGGAAATAAGGTATTTCTGTTATTTATCTTTAATAAATTAGATTTAGATTTTTTATACATTTACAAAAATTTCTAAAAAGTTGTTTTCATTTTGTCATTATGTTTATTAATTAATAATTATTATTAATTATTAATAATGTATTATTATTATTATTATTGTGTGTAGATTAATGAGGATTTTTATTTTATTTGATCTATTTTAGAATAAGGCTGTAACACAATGTGGAAAAAGTCAAGGGGTCTGAATACTTTCCGAAGACATTGTATATTTAAACAATAAGGGTGTGATATACGGCCAATATACCACGGGCTGTTCCTGGACACAGCCCTTACCCGTGGTATACTGGTCCATATACCACAAACCCTCCGAGGTGCCTTATTGTTATTATAAACTGGTTACCAACGTAATTAGAGCAGTAGAAATACATGTTTTGTCATACCCGTGATATACGGTCTGATATACCACGGCTGTCAGCCAATCAGCATTCAGGGCTGGAACTACCCATTTTATAAATACAAGTATAGATACTGTAAATACATTCATATGTAAAAACCTTAGAGGTAGGAAGGGCAGTGTGTGTGTGTGTGTGTGTGTGTGTGTGTGTGTGTGTGTGTGTGTGTGTGTGTGTGTGTGTGTGTGTGTGTGTGTGTGTGTGTGTGTGTGTGTGTGTGTGTCTGTGTGTGTGTGTGTGTGTGTGTAAACTCAGACTCACGTGTGTGTGTGTATACTCAGACTCACGTGTATGTATGTATGTGTGTGTGTGTGTGTGTGTGTGTGTGTGTGTGTGTGTGTGTGTGTGTGTGTGTGTGTGTGTGTGTGTGTGTGTGTGTGTGTGTGTGTGTGTGTGTGTGTGTGTGTGTGTGTGTGTGTGTGTGTGTGTGTGTGTGTGTTTTACAGGAACATTCCGAGGTGTATGTAAGAAGATCGATCACTTCCCAGAGGCTACAGATTATGAGGCAGACGCAGCGGAATACCTGCTCCGTAAGTCTGGACACACACACACACACACACACACACACAGACACACACAGACACACACACACACACACACACACACACACACACACACACACACACACACACACACACACACACACACACACACACACACACACACACACACACACACACACACACACACACACACACACACACATATCTCTCTCTCTCTCTCTCTCATCTCTCTTCTCATCTCTCTCCTCATCTCTCTCATCTCTCTTCATCTCTCTCCTCATCTCTCTCCTCATCTCTCTTCTCATCTCCTCATCTCTCTCCTCATCTCTCTCCAAATCTCTCTCCTCATCTCTCTCCTCATCTCTCTTCTCTCTCCTCATCCCTCTCCCCATCTCTATCATCTTCTCATCTCTCTCCTCATCTCTCTCCTCATCTCTCTCCTCATCTCTCTCCTCATCTCTCTCCTCTTCTCTCTCCTCATCCCTCTCCCCATCTCTATCATCTTCTCATCTCTCTCATCTCTCTTCTCATCTCTCTTCTCATCTCTCTCCTCATCTCTCTTCTCATCTCTCTCCTCATCTCTCTTCTCATCTCTCTCCTCATCTCTCATCTCATCTCTCTCATCTCTCTCATCTCTCTTCTCATCTCTCCTCATCTCTCTCCTCATCTCTCTTCTCATCTCTCTCCTCATCTCTCTTCTCATCTCTCTCATCTCTCTCATCTCTCTCCTCATCTCTCTTCTCATCTCTCTTCTCATCTCTCTCTCTCATCTCTCTCATCTCTCTCATCTCTCTCATCTCTCTTCTCATCTCTCTCCTCATCTCTCTGCTCATCTCTCTTCTCATCTCTCTCCTCATCTCTCTCCTCATCTCTCTTCTCATCTCTCTCCTCATCTCTCTTCTCATCTCTCTCCTCATCTCTCTTCTCATCTCTCTTCTCATCTCTCTCATCTCTCTTCTCATCTCTCTCCTCATCTCTCTCCTCATCTCTCTCCTCTTCTCTCTCCTCATCCCTCTCCCCATCTCTATCATCTTCTCATCTCTCTCCTCATCTCTCTCCTCATCTCTCTCCTCATCTCTCTCCTCATTTCTCTCCTCATCTCTCTCCTCATCTCTCTCCTTATCTCTCTTCTCATCTCCTCATCTCTCTCCTCATCCCTCTCCCCATCTCTATCATCTTCTCATCTCTCTCCTCATCTCTCTCCTCATCTCTCTCCTCATCTCTCTCCTTATCTCTCTTCTCATCTCCTCATCTCTCTCCTCATCCCTCTCCCCATCTCTATCATCTTCTCATCTCTCTCCTCATCTCCCTCCTCTTCTCTAACCTCATCTCTCTCCTCATCTCTCTCCCAATCTCTCTCCTCTTCTCTCTCCTCATCTCCCTCCTCTTCTCCTTCCTCTCCCCTCTCCTCTCTTTCTCCATATCTCGCTCCACATCTCCCCTGTGGTGTAAACTATGAAATGTGTGAATGGGTCTGAATTGCACAGCTTTTAGAGGAAATGTTACTACACACACACACACACACACAAACAAACACACACAAACACACACACACAAACACACACAAACACACACACACACACACACACACACACACACACACGTTCACCAATTCAGGAGGGATGAGTAGGACGACTCACTGTCTTTGTTACACACAGTAGAGACCTGATCTTTAGAATGTGTGAATGGGTCTGAACAGCATCTCTGTCTATATAATACACATTAAATATATAGTACCTGTCTATATAATACACATTAAATATATAGTACCTGTCTATATAATACACATTAAATATATAGTACCTGTCTATATAATACACATGACATATATAGTACCTGTCTATATAATACACATTACATATATAGTACCTGTCTATATAATACACATGGCATATATAGTACCTGTCTATATAATACACATTAAATATATAGTACCTGTCTATATAATACACATTAAATATATAGTACCTGTCTATATAATACACATGGCATATATAGTACCTGTCTATATAATACACATTAAATATATAGTACCTGTCTATATAATACACATGACATATATAGTACCTGTCTATATAATACACATTACATATATAGTACATGTCTATATAATACACATTACATATATAGTACCTGTCTATATAATACACATGACATATATAGTACCTGTCTATATAATACACATGACATATATAGTACCTGTCTATATAATACACATTACATATATAGTACCTGTCTATATAATACACATGACATATATAGTACCTGTCTATATAATACACATTACATATATAGTACATGTCTATATAATACACATTACATATATAGTACCTGTCTATATAATACACATGACATATATAGTACCTGTCTATATAATACACATGACATATATAGTACCTGTCTATATAATACACATTACATATATAGTACCTGTCTATATAATACACATTACATATATAGTACCTGTCTATATAATACACATGACAAATATAGTACCTGTCTATATAATACACATGACATATATAGTACCTGTCTATATAATACACATGACATATATAGTACCTGTCTATATAATACACATTACATATATAGTACCTGTCTATATAATACACATTACATATATAGTACCTGTCTATATAATACACATGACATATATAGTACCTGTCTATATAATACACATTACATATATAGTACCTGTCTATATAATACACATTACATATATAGTACCTGTCTATATAATACACATGACAAATATAGTACCTGTCTATATAATACACATGACATATATAGTACCTGTCTATATAATACACATTACATATATAGTACCTGTCTATATAATACACATTACATATATAGTACCTGTCTATATAATACACATTACATATATAGTACCTGTCTATATAATACACATTACATATATAGTACCTGTCTATATAATACACATTACATATATAGTACCTGTCTATATAATACACATTACATATATAGTACCTGTCTACATAATACACATTACATATATAGTACCTGTCTATATAATACACATTACATATATAGTACCTGTCTATATAATACACATTAAATATATAGTACCTGTCTATATAATACACATGACATATATAGTACCTGTCTATATAATACACATTACATATATAGTACCTGTCTATATAATACACATTACATATATAGTACCTGTCTATATAATACACATTACATATATAGTACCTGTCTATATAATACACATTAAATATATAGTACCTGTCTATATAATACACAGTACATATATAGTATATAGTACTCATCCCACCTGTATTAGTGAACGTGTGTGTGTGTGTGTGTGTGTGTGTGTGTGTGTGTGTGTGTGTGTGTGTGTGTGTGTGTGTGTGTGTGTGTGTGTGTGTGTGTGTGTGTGTGTGTGTGTGTGTGTGTGTGTGTGTGTGTTGGCTGTGATAAGACTATTCCTCAGTGTTTTCCCCACACAGCCTGAGGGTAACATGTCAGTCCCTTATTATCTGGCATCTACTTCACAGAGCTTAGCCAAGGGCACTCTCTCTCTCTGTCTGTGTGTGTGTGTTAGCCTATCCCAAAGGGTGAGTGCGGAGAGAGAAGAGTGAGAGAGAGAGAGAGATAAAGAGAGGGATAGAGAGAGTGATGGAGAGAGAGAGAGTGATGGAGAGAGAGAGTGATGGAGAGAGACAGAGAGAGAGAGAGAGAGAGAAAGAGAGAGAGAGAGAGAGAGGTAGAGAGAGAGGTAGAGAGAGAGGTAGAGAGAGAGACAGAGAGAGAGACAGAGAGAGAGAGAGAGAGAGAGAGAGAGAGAGAGAGAGAGAGAGAGAGAGAGAGAGAGAGGTAGAGAGAGAGGTAGAGAGAGAGGTAGAGAGAGAGACAGAGAGAGAGAGAGAGAGAGAGAGAGAGAGAGAGAGAGAGAGAGAGAGAGAGAGAGGGAGAGACAGAGAGAGACAGAGAGAGAGAGAGAGAGAGAGAGAGAGGTAGAGAGAGAGGTAGAGAGAGAGGTAGAGAGAGAGACAGAGAGAGAGACAGAGAGAGAGAGAGAGAGAGAGAGAGAGAGAGAGAGAGAGAGAGAGAGAGAGAGAGAGAGAGAGAGAGAGAGAGAGAGAGAGAGAGAGAGAGAGAGAGAGAGAGAGAGAGAGAGAGGTAGAGAGAGAGGTAGAGAGAGAGGTAGAGAGAGAGACAGAGAGAGAGACAGAGAGAGAGACAGAGAGAGAGAGACAGAGGGAGAGACAGAGAGAGACAGAGAGAGAGAGAGAGAGAGAGAGAGAGAGAGAGAGAGAGAGAGAGACAGAGGGAGCTGATCTTCTAAACACCGGGCAACCGGCTCACATCACCCGGTTGCAGCCAATCAGACGGAAGAGCCGGGGAGGGCATCAGCCAATAGGGCGCAGGGACCCACTGACCGGCATCTCGTTCTGCCCTGGGGTGTGGGCCACGGTGGCGGGACTATACTCACAGACCTCTCACAGCACTGGCCACTGCACCTGTCAGTCAAACACCAAAGGGCAGATGTAGCCATACTACACCGAATATACACACAGAGACATGCACACACACACACACACACACACACACACACACACACACACACACACACACACACACACACACACACACACACACACACACACACACACACACACACACACACACACACACACACACACACACACACACACACACACACACACACACAGAATAGTAGTTTGTGTCGAGGTGCTCACTAATGGCGAATAAATTGAATAAAAATAAAGAAATTCACACACTCCATGTTTAATCTCACCAGCAATTTAACGGGTATTTACCAACGTTTCGGGCACAGAGAGATTAAACATGGAGTGAATTTCTGTATTTTGATAGTTTATTCATTGACACATAAACATACATTACAATAATTCACTATGGTATGCATGTATGTGTTTAACAGTAATATCATTTATTCTGTGTGTGTGTGTGTGTGTGTGTGTGTGTGTGTGTGTGTGTGTGTGTGTGTGTGTGTGTGTGTGTGTGTGTGTGTGTGTGTGTGTGTGTGTGTGTGTGTGTGTGTGTGTGTGTGTGTGTGTGTGTGTGTGTGTGTGTGTGTGTGTGTGTGTGTGTGTTCCAGGAGCAGTGCGTGCCTCCAGTATATTCCCCATAATGAGTGTAGGTCTGCTGTTCCTGGGAGGGCTGTGTGTCGCCGCCAGCGAGTTCTACAGGAGTCGTCACAACGTCATCCTCAGCGCAGGCATCTTCTTCGTTGCCTCAGGTTAGTCTCTGTGTGTGTGTTTGAGAGAGGGAGACAGAGAGGGAGACAGAGATAGAGAGACAGAGAGAGAGAGAGGGAGAGAGAGAGGGGGACAGAGAGAGGGAGAGAGAGAGGGGGACAGAGAGAGAGAGGGAGAGAGGGGGACAAAGAGAGAGAGGGAGACAGAGAGACAGAGAGAGAGAGAGACAGAGAGAGAGAGAGAGAGACAGAGAGAGAGGGAGAGAGGAGACAGAGAGAGACAGAGATAGAGAGAGAGAGAGAGAGGGACAGAGAGAAAGAGAGACAGAGAGAGGGAGACAGAGACAGAGAGAGAGACAGAGAGAGAGACAGAGAGAGAGAGAGAGAGAGAGAGAGAGACTGTGTATAACTGTGTGAACCAACCCTCACTATAATGTACTAAAATAGCTTGTTGACACCGTCTGCTCATTGACCCTGAGTATAACCTGGCCCACATACAACTAAAGAGCAGGACACAGCGCAGCAATCTGATTGGCTGTCTCTGGTACCCTCCCACGAGGCCCTGGGACATGCCAACTCCTGGTTCACTGCTTCCTTGCTCCTCAGAAACACAAAACAAAAACAATATGGCTGACTGTTGTCTCATTAGTGGGGTTTTGGCCGCTGCCCGCTTCTGCTGTTGCAGTGTGTGTGTTTACGTGTTGGCGAAGGGAAACACATGTCAAACAGCTGAGTGATCTGCTGTAATATTTACTGAAGGACCCCAATTAGGTATCTAAAGCACACAAACGTGCCCGTTTGAAAAAAACAAACAAAAAACACACACTGGGTGGGAATTGGACGTGAGACACGATTTAATCAATGTACCATGTCCCCACTGTGACTATTAAAATCTACCCAAACCAGAAACCCTGGACGGGTGGAAGTGTAGAGGAGACGTTGTCCCCACTGTGACTATTCAAATCTACCCAAACCAGAGACCCTGGACGGGTGGAAGTGTAGAGGAGACGTTGTCCCCACTGTGACTATTAAAATCTACCCAAACCAGAAACCCTGGACGGGTGGAAGTGTAGAGGAGACGTTGTCCCCACTGTGACTATTAAAATCTACCCAAACCAGAAACCCTGGTCGGATGGACGTGTAGAGGAGACGTTGTCC
>NC_092086.1:4817304-4837304 GCF_045679555.1 Salvelinus alpinus | reverse complement strand
GGGGGGGGCACTACCCCTTAACCTCATCCCCTAGTGGAGGGGGGGGGGGGGCACTACCCCTTAACCTCATCCCCTAGTGGAGGGGTGGGCACTACCCCTTAACCTCATCCCCTAGTGGAGGGGGGGGGGGGCACTACCCCTTAACCTCATCCTCTAGTACAGGGGTGGGCACTACCCCTTAACCTCGTCCCCTAGTGGAGGGGGGGGCACTACCCCTTAACCTCATCCCCTAGTGGAGGGGGTGGCACTACACCTTAACCTCATCCCCTAGTGGAGGGGTGGGCACTACCCCTTAACCTCATCCCCTAGTGGAGGGGGGGGGGCACTACCCTTAACCTCATCCCCTAGTGGAGGGGTGGGCACTACCCCTTAACCTCATCCCCTAGTGGAGGGGTGGGCACTACCCGTTAACCTCGTCCCCTAGTGGAGGGGGGGGGTGGCACTACCCCTTAACCTCATCCCCTAGTGGAGGGGGGGGCACTACCCCTTAACCTCATCCCCTAGTGGGGGGGGGTGGGCACTACCCCTTAACCTCATCCCCTAGTGGAGGGGGGTGGGCACTACCCCTTAACCTCATCCCCTAGTGGAGGGGTGGGCACTACCCCTTAACCTCATCCCCTAGTGGAGGGGGCACTACCCCTTAACCTCATCCCCTAGTGGAGGGGGGGGGGGGCACTACCCCTTAACCTCATCCCCTAGTGGGGGGGGGGGGGGCACTACCCCTTAACCTCATCCCCTAGTGGAGGGGTGGGCACTACCCCTTAACCTCATCCCCTAGTGGAGGGGTGGGCACTACCCCTTAACCTCATCCCCTAGTGGAGGGGGGGGACACTACCCCTTAACCTCATCCCCTAGTGGAGGGGTGGGCACTACCCCTTAACCTCATCCCCTAGTGGAGGGGGGGGGCACTACCCCTTAACCTCATCCCCTAGTGGAGGGGGGGGGCACTACCCCTTAACCTCATCCCCTAGTGGAGGGGTGGGCACTACCCCTTAACCTCATCCCCTAGTGGAGGGGGGGGCACTACCCCTTAACCTCATCCCCTAGTGGAGGGGGGGGGGACACTACCCCTTAACCTCATCCCCTAGTGGAGGGGTGGGCACTACCCCTTAACCTCATCCCCTAGTGGAGGGGGGGGCACTACCCCTTAACCTCATCCCCTAGTGGAGGGGTGGGCACTACCCGTTAACCTCGTCCCCTAGTGGAGGGGGGGGCACTACCCCTTAACCTCATCCCCTAGTGGAGGGGTGGGCACTACCCCTTAACCTCATCCCCTAGTGGAGGGGGCACTACCCCTTAACCTCATCCCCTAGTGGAGGGGGGGAGGCACTACCCCTTAAGACTGTGAGTTGCTGCCCACCCCCTGTACTAGAGGACTGTGAGTTACTACCCACCCCCTGCACTAGAGGACTGTGAGTTGCTGCCCACCCCCTGCACTAGAGGACTGTGAGTTACTACCCACCCCCTGTACTAGAGGACTGTGAGTTACTGCCCACCCCCTGTACTAGAGGACTGTGAGTTACTACCCACCCCCTGTACTAGAGGACTGTGAGTTACTACCCACCCCCTGTACTAGAGGACTGTGAGTTACTGCCCACCCCTGTACTAGAGGACTGTGAGTTACTGCCCACCCCCTGTACTAGAGTACTGTGAGTTACTGCCCATCCCCTGTACTAGAGGACTGTGAGTTGCTGCCCACCCCCTGTACTAGAGGACTGTGAGTTGCTGCCCACCCCCTGTACTAGAGGACTGTGAGTTGCTGCCCACCCCCTGTACTAGAGGACTGTGAGTTACTGCCCACCCCCTGTACTAGAGGACTGTGAGTTACTGCCCACCCCCTGTACTAGAGGACTGTGAGTTACTGCCCACCCCCTGTACTAGAGGACTGTGAGTTGCTGCCCACCCCCTGTACTAGAGGACTGTGAGTTACTGCCCACCCCCTGTACTAGAGGACTGTGAGTTACTGCCCACCCCCTGTACTAGAGGACTGTGAGTTGCTGCCCACCCCCTGTACTAGAGGACTATGAGTTACTGCCCACCCCTGTACTAGAGGACTGTGAGTTACTGCCCACCCCCTGTACTAGAGGACTGTGAGTTACTGCCCACCCCCTGTACTAGAGGACTGTGAGTTACTGCCCACCCCCTGTACTAGAGGACTGTGAGTTACTGCCCGCCCCCTTTACTAGAGGACTGTGAGTTACTGCCCACCCCCTGTACTAGAGGACTGTGAGTTGCTGCCCACCCCCTGTACTAGAGGACTGTGAGTTACTGCCCACCCCCTGTACTAGAGGACTGTGAGTTACTGCCCACCCCCTGTACTAGAGGACTGTGAGTTACTGCCCACCCCCTGTACTAGAGGACTGTGAGTTACTGCCCACCCCCTGTACTAGAGGACTGTGAGTTACTGCCCACCCCCTGTACTAGAGGACTGTGAGTTACTGCCCACCCCCTGCACTAGAGGACTGTGAGTTACTGCCCACCCCCTGTACTAGAGGACTGTGAGTTACTGCCCACCCCCTGTACTAGAGGACTGTGAGTTACTGCCCACCCCCTGTACTAGAGGACTGTGAGTTACTGCCCACCCCCTGTACTAGAGGACTGTGAGTTACTGCCCACCCCTGTACTAGAGGACTGTGAGTTACTGCCCACCCCCTGTACTAGAGGACTGTGAGTTACTGCCCACCCCCTGTACTAGAGGACTGTGAGTTACTGCCCACCCCCTGTACTAGAGGACTGTGAGTTACTGCCCACCCCCTGTACTAGAGGACTGTGAGTTACTGCCCACCCCCTGTACTAGAGGACTGTGAGTTGCTGCCCACCCCCTGCACTAGAGGACTGTGAGTTACTGCCCACCCCCTGTACTAGAGGACTGTGAGTTACTGCCCATCCCCTGTACTAGAGGACTGTGAGTTACTGCCCACCCCCTGTACTAGAGGACTGTGAGTTACTGCCCACCCCCTGTACTAGAGGACTGTGAGTTACTGCCCACCCCCTGTACTAGAGGACTGTGAGTTACTGCCCACCCCCTGTACTAGAGGACTGTGAGTTACTGCCCACCCCCTGTACTAGAGGACTGTGAGTTACTGCCCACCCCCTGTACTAGAGGACTGTGAGTTACTACCCACCCCCTGCACTAGAGGACTGTGAGTTACTGCCCACCCCCTGTACTAGAGGACTGTGAGTTACTCCCCACCCCCTGTACTAGAGGACTGTGAGTTACTACCCACCCCCTGTACTAGAGGACTGTGAGTTACTGCCCACCCCCTGTACTAGAGGACTGTGAGTTACTCCCCACCCCCTGTACAAGAGGACTGTGAGTTACTACCCACCCCCTGTACTAGAGGACTGTGAGTTACTACCCACCCCCTGCACTAGAGGACTGTGAGTTACTACCCACCCCCTGTACTAGAGGACTGTGAGTTACTGCCCACCCCCTGTACTAGAGGACTGTGAGTTACTCCCCACCCCCTGTACTAGAGGACTGTGAGTTACTACCCACCCCCTGTACTAGAGGACTGTGAGGTACTACCCACCCCCTGTACTAGAGGACTGTGAGTTACTACCCACCCCCTGTACTAGAGGACTGTGAGTTACTACCCACCCCCTGTACTAGAGGACTGTGAGTTACTACCCACCCCCTGTACTAGAGGACTGTGAGTTACTGCCCACCCCCTGTACTAGAGGACTGTGAGTTACTACCCACCCCCTGTACTAGAGGACTGTGAGTTACTGCCCACCCCCTGTACTAGAGGACTGTGAGTTACTACCCACCCCCTGTACTAGAGGACTGTGAGTTACTGCCCACCCCTGTACTAGAGGACTGTGAGTTACTGCCCACCCCCTGTACTAGAGGACTGTGAGTTACTGCCCACCCCCTGTACTAGAGGACTGTGAGTTACTGCCCACCCCCTGCACTAGAGGACTGTGAGTTACTGCCCACCCCCTGCACTAGAGGACTGTGAGTTACTGCCCACCCCCTGCACTAGAGGACTGTGAGTTACTGCCCACCCCCTGTACTAGAGGACTGTGAGTTACTGCCCACCCCCTGTACTAGAGGACTGTGAGTTACTGCCCACCCCCTGCACTAGAGGATGAAGACAGATCAGTGGTTAGGACCAGCTACTGCCCACCCCCTGTACTAGAGGACTGTGAGTTACTGCCCACCCCCTGTACTAGAGGACTGTGGGTTGTTACCCACCCCCTGTACTAGAGGACTGTGGGTTGTTACCCACCCCCTGTACTAGAGGACTGTGGGTTGTTACCCACCCCCTGTACTAGAGGACTGTGAGTTGCTGCCCACCCCCTGTACTAGAGGACTGTGGGTTGTTACCCACCCCCTGTACTAGAGGACTGTGGGTTGTTACCCACCCCCTGTACTAGAGGACTGTGGGTTGTTACCCACCCCCTGTACTAGAGGACTGTGGGTTGTTACCCACCCCCTGTACTAGAGGACTGTGAGTTACTGCCAACCCCCTGTACTAGAGGACTGTGGGTTGTTACCCACCCCCTGTACTAGAGGACTGTGAGTTACTGCCCACCCCCTGTACTAGAGGACTGTGGGTTGTTACCCACCCCCTGTACTAGAGGACTGTGGGTTGTTACCCACCCCCTGTACTAGAGGACTGTGAGTTACTGCCCACCCCCTGTACTAGAGGACTGTGAGTTACTGCCCACCCCCTGTACTAGAGGACTGTGAGTTACTGCCCACCCCCTGTACTAGAGGATGAAGACAGATCAGTGGTTAGGACCAGCTACTGCCCACCCCCTGCACTAGAGGATGAAGACAGATCAGTGGTTAGGACCAGCTACTAACCACTCCAGGTTGAGGGGAAGGGTCGACAAGAGGAAGGGACCCGTTTGAGCTCTTGAACTTTGAACTGTGAACTTTAACCCCTGGCCTCCCCCCCTCTCTGTCCCCGTTAAGGTCACTCAGTAGCAGGGTTTGTGTGGTTTTCGGGCAGTACCCAGGGAGCACTGAGGGGCTTCCGTTCCTTCCTCTGTTTTGTTCTATACCAGTTCTTAGGGTTGTAAAATTCCCAGGTTTCCCAGGATTCCCTGGTTGGTTGGTTGGTTGGGCTCCGGATTCCCTCCTGATTCTAGGAATCTTCCAACCTGGATTTATGGAAAACGTGAGAATGTTTGGGGGGGGGGAAGTTAACCTGAATCTTCCAACCCTACCAGTTCTATTTACCTGAACAGGTAGACCCAACCCCGCCTTAGCTCCTGGTCCAGGATCAGTTTTGCCTTCTGCCCTCTATTGGTGAAGGTGAAGGAGGGCAGTCAGAAGACCTTAAGGGGTTCCACAATTCTGGCGACTTTCCCCGCAAAATTCACAGGGTTTTCCTGAAATCCCATTTGGAGGATTCCATGGAATCTAGGATTTTCTAGGATTTCTGAGAAAGCAGGGGATTTCTGGGAAAGTTACAGGAATATTTCAACCCCCCCCCCCCCCCCCCCCGAGGAGAGCTGATCTTAGATTTTGTGGTTAGGAGGTTAACTTTAACCCGGAGTATATTTAACTCTTAGATGGTAAATGTTAGATAATTGGTGCTTCATACCAGTCTGTCACTTCCTGTCCTTCTCATCTTTACCTCTTCATACCAGTCTGTCACTTCCTGTCCTTCTCATCTTTACCTCTTCATACCAGTCTGTCACTTCCTGTCCTTCTCATCTTTTACTTCTTTATACCAGTCTGTCACTTCCTGTCCTTCTCATCTTTACCTCTTCATACCAGTCTGTCACTTCCTGTCCTTCTCATCTTTTACTTCTTTATACCAGTCTGTCACTTCCTGTCCTTCTCATCTTTACCTCTTCATACCAGTCTGTCACTTCCTGTCCTTCTCATCTTTTACTTCTTTATACCAGTCTGTCACATTCCTGTCCTTCTCATCTTTTACTTCTTCATACCAGTCTGTCACTTCCTGTCCTTCTCATCTTTTTCACCTGAAACTCTTTAAAAAAGTACATATGTTGTCTGTACGTCTACCTGCCTTCACCCTCACCCACACTCCCATCCCTCACCCTCACCCTCACCCCATCCCTCCTCCCCATTCCACATCCCCCTCCCTCACCCTTACCCCTTCCCTCACCCCTTCCCACACCCACACCCCCTTCCTCACTCTTACCCCCATCCCTCACCCCTCCTCGTCCTCTGTCCCTCCTCCCTCACCCCTCCTCACCCTCTGTCCCTCCTCCCTCACCCCTCCTAACCCCTTTCCTCTATCTCTGTCCCTCCTCCCTCACCCCTCCTCCCCCATTCCAAGAGTTTTGTGTAAACAAGGTCCTTATTGCTCTTCACTGTCCCCTGTAGAGTAGAACTTACATTTTGACGTGTTTTAAAGACAATGTGTTATAATGTTATAATATAATGTTATAATGTTGGCTCAACGGGGGAAACCTGGAGAGATGTGCATGAATAGAAGGAAGGATGTATTTGTAGAGTATTGGAATGGGGCCCTTGAGAAGGAAGGATGTATTTGTAGAGTATTGGAATGGGGCCCTTGGGAAGGAAGGATGTATTTGTAGAGTATTGGAATGGGGCCCTTGAGTTATTCACAGAAATTATGCTCCATCTTCTCAGCTGTAACTCCTTCTCTCTCTCCCTCCTCTTTCTCTCTACCCCTCCTGCTCTCTCCCGCTCTCTCCCCCCTCCCCCTCTCTCCCCCCTCCTCTCTCTCCCCCTCTTTCTCTCCCCCCTCCTCTCCCCCCTCGTTCTCTCTATCCATCCCCCTCTCTCCCCCCTCCTCTCTCTCCCCCCTATTTCTCTCCCCCTCTCTTTATCTCCCCCCCTCTCTCTCCCCCCTCCCCTCTCTCCCCCCCTCTCTCCCCCTCTCTTTCTCTCTACACTGCCAGTTGTTCTATTCTCATGCCCAGACAATCACCACAGCCCACTTCAGTTCATCTGGCGACTCCTCGTCCGTCGTACATGTACAAAACTGTAAACATGTCATTCATGTGACTTGCCTCAGCAGTCCCCTCTCTCCCCCTCCTCTCTCTCCCCCCTCCCCTCTCTCCCCCTCCTCTCTCCCCCCTCCCCTCTCTCCCCCTCCTCTCTCCCCCCTCCCCTCTCTCCCCCCTCCTCTCTCCCCTCTCCCCTCTCTCCTCCCTCCCCCCTCCCTCCTCCCCCCCCCTCCCCTCTCTCCCCCCTCCTCTCTCCCCCCCCCCCTCTCTCCCCTCTCTCCCCCTCCTCTCTCCCCCCTCCTCTCTCCCCCTCTCTCCCCCCTCCCCTCTCCCCCCTCCTCTCTCTCCCCCCTTCTCTCTCTCCCCCCTCCCCTCTCTCCCCCCTCCTCTCTCTCCCCCCTCCCCTCCCTCCCCTCTCTCGTTCATACATCATACTGTACATGTACAAAACTGTATTCACTCACAGTCATACATGTTACATACTGTACCTGACATCATACATGCAGAAAGACACAAACTAACTCAACCAGGAGGGAGGGAGAGCAGGAGGGAGGGAGAGAGAGAGGTAGAGAGAAGGAGAAAGGAAGAAGAGAGAAAGGAGAGATAGGGACAGAAGGAGAGAGGAGGGGGAGAGAGAAGGAGAGAGAAAGGAGGGGGGAGAGAGAAAGGAGAGAGAGGGAGAGAAGGAGAGAGGAGGGGGATAGAGAAGGAGAGACAGAGAAGGAGAGAGGAGGGGAGGGAGAGAGAGGGAGAAAATGAGAGGGAGAGAAGGAGAGAGAAAGAGGAGAGAGGGAGAGAGAGAGAAGGAGAGATAGAGAAGAGAGAGAGAGAGAGAGACAGAGGGAGAGAGCGAGGAGAGAGAGAGGAGAGAGACAGAGGGAGAGAGCGAGGAGAGAGAGAGGAGAGAGACAGAGGGAGAGAGACAGAGGAAGAGAGAGAGAGAGAGAGAGACAGAGGGAGAGAGACAGAGGAGGGAGAGAGAGAGAGAGAGACAGAGGGAGAGAGACAGAGGAGGGAGAGAGAGAGAGAGAGAGAGGGAGAGAGACAGAGGGAGAGAGACAGAGGAAGAGAGAGAGAGAGAGAGAGACAGAGGGAGAGAGACAGAGGAGGGAGAGAGAGAGAGAGAGACAGAGGGAGAGAGACAGAGGAGGGAGAGAGAGAGAGAGAGAGAGGGAGAGAGACAGAGGGAGAGAGACAGAGGAAGAGAGAGAGAGGGAGAGAGACAGAGGGAGAGAGACAGAGGAAGAGAGAGAGAGAGAGAGAGACAGAGGGAGAGAGACAGAGGAGGGAGAGAGAGAGAGAGAGACAGAGGGAGAGAGACAGAGGAGGGAGAGAGAGAGAGAGAGACAGAGGGAGAGAGACAGAGGAGGGAGAGAGAGAGAGACAGAGGAGGGAGAGAGAGAGAGAGAGACAGAGAGAGAGAGAGAACCTCCTGCATAATGTGTCTCTCTCTAAACGTTGACAAGTGTTTTATAGCGTAATGAAACATGAAAACAACACTAAGTTGACGATACAATAGTCCACTTCTATCATGATAAATACGTGAATAATAAAGTTGTTTTAAAGTCTCTAAACTGTCTCAGTTATCATGCTGTGCTCTATACTCTATACCATGCAACGTGACCAAGGGAGGAAGTGGGGAAAAGGTCAAAGGTTGAGCGCCGGTCCAGATGACGAGCAGCGATTGAAACGCAAAATGCTAATGATTTTAGCTTAACATGTACGTAACACCATTCACCTTGAATTAGCATCGTTAGTGAAGGTATCAATTGTGTTAAATTAGCATTTGTTAGCATACATACCAATAGCTCTAAATTAGCATTGTTAGCATACATACCAATAGCGCTAAATTATCATTGTTAGCATACATACTTATAGCGCTAAATTAGCATACCTACATGGATAAATTAGCATTAGCATTTACTAGCTTTAATAATGTTTACATACTGTTTTACCCTCTTCATATGTACAGTTGAAGTCGGAAGTTTACATACACTTAGGTTGGAGTCATTAAAACCCGTTTTTCAACCACTCCACAAATTTCTTGTTAATTAACAAACTATAGTTTTGGCAAGTCAGTTAGGACATCTACTTTGTGCATGACACAAGTAATTTTTCCAACAATTGTTTACAGACAGATTATTTCACATATAATTCACTGTATCACAATTCCAGTGGGTCAGAAGTTTACATGCACCAAGTTGACTGTGCCTTTAAACAGCTTGGAAAATTACAGAAAATTATGTCATGGCTTTAGAAGCTTCTGATAGGCTAATTGACATCATTTGAGTCAATTGGAGGTGTACCTGTGGATGTATTTCATGGCCTACCTTCAAACTCAGTGCCTCTTTGCTTGACATCATGGGAAAATCAAAAGAAATCAGCCAAGACCTCAGAAAACAAATTGTAGACCTCCACAAGTCTGGTTCATCCTTGGGAGCAATTTTCAAATGCCTGAAGGTACCACGTTCATCTGTACAAACAATAGTACTCAAGTATAAACACCATGGGACCACGCAGCCGTCATACCGCTCAGGAAGGAGACGCGTTCTGTCTCCTAGAGTTGAACGTACTTTGGTGCGAAAAGAGCAAATCAATCCCAGAACAACAGCAAAGGACCTTGTGAAGATGCTGGAGGAAACGGGTACAAAGTATCTATATCCACAGTAAAACGAGTCCTAAATCGACATAACCTGAAAGGCCGCTCAGCAAGGAAGAAGCCACTGCTCCAAAACCACCATTAAAAAAGTCAGACTACGGTTTGCAACTGCACATGGGGACAAAGATCATACTTTTTGGAGAAATGTCCTCTTGTCTGATGAAACAAAAATAGAACTTTTTGGCCATAATGACCATCGTTATGTTTGGAGGAAAAAGGGGGAGGCTTGCAAGCCGAAGAACACCATCCCAACCGTGAAGCACGGGGGTGGCAGCATCATGTTGTGGGGGTGCTTTGCTGCAGGAGGGACTGGTGCACTTCACAAAATAGATGGCATCATGAGGATGGAAAATTATGTGGATATATTGAAGCAACATCTCAAGACATCAGTCAGGAAGTGAAAGCTTGGTCACAAATGGGTCTTCCAAAAGGACAATGACCCCAAGCATACTTCCAAAGTTGTGGCAAAATGGCTTAAGGACAACATAGTCAAGGTATTGGAGTGGCCATCACAAAGCCCTGACCTCAATCCTATAGAAAATGTGTGGGTAGAACTGAAAAAGCGTGTGCGAGCAAGGAGGCCTACAAACCTGACTCAGTTACACCAGCTCTGTCAGGAGGAATGGGACAAAATCCACCCAACTAATGGTGGGAAGCTTGTGGAAGGCTACCCAAAACGTTTGACCCAAGTTAAACAATTTAAAGGCAATGCTACCAAATACTAATTGAGTGTATTTAAACTTCTGACCCACTGGGAATGTGATGAAAGAAATAAAAGCTGAAATAAATCATTCTCTACTACTATTATTCTGACATTTCACATTCTTAAAATAAAGTGGTGATCCTAACTGACCTAAGACAGGGCATTTTTACTTGGATTTATTTATCAGGAACTGTGAAAAACTGAGTTCAAATGTATTTGGCTAAGGTGTATGTAAACTTCCAACTTCAACTGTATGTTTCCCATGCCAATAAATCCCTTTGAATGTAATTTAATTAAGAGAGAGAGAGGCAGAAAGATAGAGAGATACTCATACCAATAAAACTCACTGAATTGAATTGAGGGACATCGAGAGTGTGTTTTGGGGGGGCGGGTCTTCTGGGATTGGATCTCAGGAGGGAGGAGGGAGGGTCTTCTGGGATTGGATCTCAGGAGGGAGGAGGGAGGGTCTTCTGGGATTGGATCTCAGGAGAGAGGAGGGGAGGGGTCTTCTGGGATTGGATCTCAGGAGGGAGGAGGGGAGGGTCTTCTGGGATTGGATCTCAGGAGGGAGGGGGGAGTCTTCTGGGATTGGATCTCAGGAGGGAGGAGGGGGGGGGAGTCTTCTGGGATTGGATCTCAGGAGGGAGGAGGAGGGGGGAGTCTTCTGGGATTGGATCTCAGGAGGGAGGAGGGGGAGTCCTCTGGGATTGGATCTCAGGAGGGAGGAGGGGGAGTCTTCTGGGATTGGATCTCAGGAGGGAGATCTCTAGTGAGTCAGCTGGCAGAGTATCTGCCCCCCTCCGGGCTTTGCACTGCATGGGTACTCTTCGCCCAGCCACATGGGTACTCTTCGCCCAGCCACATGGGTACTCTACGCCCCACAGGGTGCGTGAGTGTGCTTCTGGACATCTGTTGGGAAGAACATCCCATCCCCCAATAACTACTGTCCTCTACAGAGGAACAACACACACACACACCTCAGCTGTTACACGCTGGCTGTCTGATCCACTGATCCACTGATCCACTGATCCACTGATCCTGGAGTGGCCTAGCTAGTCTCCGACCTGAACCCAATAGAAAATCTTTGGAGGGAGCTGAAAGTCCGTATTGCCCAGCGACAGCCCCGAAACCTGAAGGATCTGGAGAAGGTCTGTATGGAGGAGTGGGCCAAAATCCCTGCTGCAGTGTGTGCAAACCTGGTCAAGAACTACAGGAAACGTATGATCTCTGGAATTGCAAACAAAGGTTTCTGTACCAAATATTAAGTTCTGCTTTTCTGATGTATCAAATACTTATGTCATGCAATAAAATGCTAATTAATTACTTAAAAATCATACAATGTGATTTTCTGGATTTTTGTTTTAGATTCCGTCTCTCACAGTTGAAGTGTACCTATGATAAAAATTACAGACCTCTACATGCTTTGTAAGTAGGAAAACCTGCAAAATCGGCAGTGTATCAAATACTTGTTCTCCCCACTGTATATATATATCTCTTCTGTCTTTTATCCTCTCTCTCTTTATATATTCTCTGTCTTTCTCTCTCTCTCTGTTACCCCTCTCTATGTCTTTCCTCTTCTCTCTTACCTCCCTCCCTCCCGCCGTCTTCCCTTTGCTTTCTCTACACAATAGAAGGCTGGGAAAGATAGGACAAATCCCTTCTCAGTGAGCAGGGAGGAGCAAGAGTGGCAGAATGGAGAGGTGTAGAGAGAGAGAGAGGGAGGGGAGAGAGGGGGGATAGAGATAAAGTGAGAAGGAGGGAGAGAGAGAGAGGGAGAGAAGGGAGAGTGAGGGGGGATGCACAGAAGGTCTCCCCCTTTTCCTTTTCCTCTCCTCACACTCAGCTCCCTCCCTCCCTCCCTCCCTCCCTCTCTCTCTCTCTGTCTGTCTGTCTCCATCTCGCTCTCTCCCTGTCCGTTTCTCTCTCTCTCTGTCTGTCTCTCCATCCCTCTCTCTCTCTTTCCTTTTCTCTCTCTCTCTCTGTCTGTCTCCATCCCTCTCTCTGTCCTTTTCTCTCTCTCTCTCTCTTTCTCTCTGTCTGTCTTATCCCTCTCTCTCTTTCTCTCTCTTTCTCTCTGTCTGTCTCATCCCTCTCTCTCTCTTTCTCCCTCTCTCTGTCTGTCTCATCCCTCTCTCTCTCTCTGTCTGTCTCATCCCTCTCTCTCTCTCTCTCCCTCTCTCTGTCTGTCTCATCCCTCTCTCTCTCTCTGCAGCCAATGAGATCTTTTCCTTCAGTAAACACATCCTCAAACTTCCCTGTGACATCATCGTATCTACAGAACAGGCAGAAACAGAGAGGATGCCTGTGGCAGCACGCACACACACACACACACACACGCTCAAACACACACATGCATACACACACACAGATGCTCACACACACACAAATGTATGCAGATGCACATTGAGACACACACACACACACACACACACACACACACACACACACACACACACACACACACACACACACACACACACACACACACACACACACACACACACACACACACACACACACACACACACACACACAGTCACACACGCAGACACTCGCAGATGCAGACCCACGCACACATACAGAACCCCCCCTCCGCTCCCCCCTCCAGAATCACACAGGAGATACAGTGAGTGCCTGTGGCAGTGTCCCCACAAACCTGCAGTGGCAAAGCCTCCGAAGAACAACCAGAGACTGCACAGTACGGCCGCATCTCAATACTCTCTAAACCTGCTTCTCTTTTCCCTTGCTTCCTTCTCTCGTTACCTTCCTTTCCTTGCTCTCTTCATAACCACAGAGAGATAATAAAGGACTGAGAAAGGGGGGGGTTCCAGAGCAGGAGGAATGAAGGGACGGGGAGGAAAAGGAGGTTATTGGTACACACAGCCGTGCACACACACACACACACACACACACACACACACACACACACACACACACACACACACCAGTCTTGCAGCCCTCTATGAAAGTATGACAGCCTTCGTCTTCGTCTTCACACGTGTGTGTGTGTGTGTGTGTGTGTGTGTGTGTGTGTGTGTGTGTGTGTGTGTGTGTGTGTGTGTGTGTGTGTGTGTGTGTGTGTGTGTGTGATCATCTGGAAACATCAAAGACCTGGGAGACCGCAAGCTAAGCTGCTTTCATGCATGTAACATCATGCATACATTATAACACACACACACACACACACACATTGCACACAAGTACAATATGTCATCAAGATACAACATCAAAATGGAGGAGGAGGATAAATGAGGAGGAGGAGGAGGAGGAGGAGGAGGATAAATGAGGAGGAGGAGGATAAATGAGGAGGAGGAGGAAGATAAATGAGGAGGAGGATGATAAATGTAAAAGGCAACAGCAGCTGTAGTTTTTATGTCATAGCTTGCCTACAAAAAAAAAGTGTCACAAAGACATAAAACGCCCAAATTATGTCCTTTTCTAATGGTTCCACCCCCCACCCCCCCCCCCCCACCCCCACCCCACCCCCCACTGACGAGGTGCCAACTACTCTCCTCAGCAAGCATCATTAGAAGGTTATAATAGACCCATCATAAGACATGTGTGTTTGCTGCGCAGGTGTTTTACTGTAGATATGCCCACCCGATAGAGATAATTCCACAAGACAAAATAATAGATGTTAAATCAAGGATGAACCTCGTATTTGAACATTTATTATAAATGGTTTTAGATCGCCATCTACTGGTGAGTTTAGATAACATTTTGTTTATAAGGGACTTGTAAAATGACTAGTTTCTGACGGCAGGCTTATACAATCGCCATTTAGTTCTGTGTTCAAGACATTCTTGTGTTGAGTTAATTGGCAATATCAAGCGCTTTTGTGCTACACAAAATATACCCAAATTGCTCAAACTATCGGGTCAAAATGTTACAGCACAACATTGTCTCAGTAGCTTGGTAGCTAATTCTTCTCAGTGGTAAAATTGATATTGTCGGAACCTTTTTATTTTTTTTATTTGTTTTGTTAACAAATCAATACAGGAAGTACACAAGGGAACACAAGTATATATGGATAATATACAATGGACAATTGAGCTAGAGGGTATAGGGGGCGGGGCTGGGGGCGGGGCCAGGGGGTACAACATCACATTACACAAGGACCTTAAGGGGCATACATACGCTTATAACTCTTAACAGCTTTTTTGTTAGTAGAGTATTTAATTGTCTTAAAATACAGTTCATTTTATTTTTGTAGGGTAAGAAAATGTGTTGTTTTTTTGTTTGTAAATTTACATTTGTGAATATGAAATTTGGCCAAAAGAATAATTAAATTAATTACATAAAAACGTTTCATCTTATTCCTATCGTAAGGTAAAGAATCCAAGCAGTACATCTCTCCACAATAGTGTAAAATCTTCATAAAAGTGTTATAATTATAAATCTACTGATGTCTTGCCACAGTTTTCTTACATGAATACAATGCCCCCCCCAAAAAATGATGCAACACTGTTTCTGGGTGGTCATTACAAAAGGTACAATTTGAGTTAGTTTTCCTTTTATTAAAGTATATTGTCACACCTGTCCATAGGAAAAAAAATTGGATTGCGTCATCAGCCGACTGCGCAGGAAACAAAGCGACTGATGTTCTGAACGTGGCCCTTCCTTTTTTTGCGCCTGCGTAGAAAGGCCGAGCAAAAATGACAGCTCTCTCTCCTCTGTCTCCTGTGGAAGTCGACACAGCTGGTGATTTCTGGCAACTTTAAAATGGAAAGGAATAAAACATTATATAGATATTTGCATGGAATGTAATGACTATATATATATATATATATTGTTTCTGAAATATTAATGGTTTTGTTGTAGTATCCGGTGAATGTCTTCATGTAATTTGGGTTGACAGCGTCTTTTAGGTAGCTTTTTGTTTTGTTATAAGCTAGCAGCAAGCTAACTGTTAGCTACGCGTTACCTTTACGAGAAGGCCAGACTTGTCTTTATTTGCTGTCATAATTCGCATTACCTAGTTAGCTACCTTTTACACAGGGAATAAATTAGCTATACGTATCGTGGTGTTTGCTCTGTTTGTTTACACTTGTTTATTTTCAAACTCTGATTCTCTTGAGTGATCGCTTTTATTTTGTTTTGGACAATAAGGACGCGAGTAACGGTTACTGTTACTAGTCTTAGTTTCCTACCTTGGCTTCGGACACCTTGTTTATCTTATTTGATGTATTGAAGTACCTGGTCAAAGGAAAGGAAGACATTTTTACACCATGCTTCTGGAAGGCGGTGCGTTGCTTTGGGACAGTTGCCACGGGCCAAAACTCTAAAAAGAAGTGATTTCAAGTCAACTTGACGACTCACAATCAACATCAGCTGTTTTCCCCTCGACGCGTTGGATACTAACGTTTAGCTACATTAAACTACTTAAATTAACTTGCTCTGTACCATTTGACAGCTTGCTTATCGTGCTCGTCACCCCCCCCTTATGATCAGTTTAGTGTCTGGGACATCTAGTTAACCGTTGTGCCTTTCGTTTCCACCATGTCTTGTGTGCATTATAAGTTCTCATCTAAACTCAACTACGACACGGTCACTTTCGATGGCCTGAATATCACTCTAGCCGATCTGAAACGACAGATTATGGGTCGGGAGAGACTCAAAGCTGTCGACTGCGGGCTACAAATCACCAACGCACAAACTAAAGAAGGTAAGAAAGTAGTTTTATGATCTGTGGTTTTAAGAAGACATTTGTATCTTAACTAGCTAACCACTTGGGCTGTCAAAGCTGCCGACAGCTGTTGCGACTAATAGCTAGCTATCTAGTAGCTTGCTAACATTAGCACGTTAGCTAGCTTGTCGCTAAGAACAAATTAGTCCAGTAACGGCAAGCCCCGAATCAGACATTAAAACTTTTATGATCTGTGTAATGTGATGTTGAGTTCTTCGTGTTGAGTGTTTTCTAACACTATAGTCCTGATCCACCATCACTGTATCAGACAAACACGTGTGTGTTTGACTGTTGTGTTGCTGCTAACTAGCTAACGTACTTTCTTACTAACCAGAGTACTACGTCAACCTTGATGACAGTTAGCTAGTTTTGTAGCTTAGCTAACTAACAAGTTGGTGGACGAGCTTTAGCTCAAGTGCAGGGGCTTTCCGTGCGGTTTGCTGATGCAGAACCCCCTCGGGAAGCTGCACATAACGGCCTGGACGGAAATCTAACGTTAGGTGAGCTAGTGTCAACCGAGGGATCAATAAGCACTGTCGGCATTCATTTCGAATGAATAAATCAGACAGCCAGAAAACCACTGTGGTTACTGGTCTAGAGGGGGCCCTGTCTATTTTTGACAGAGCTTGAATAGAGGGTCAATGGGGTTTTGAGCCGTTACGTTGAAGGGAAATGTAACATTTTTTATTTAGCCTACCTGTAAGGTTCCATCATCCACAAAACCCCAATTTCAACCCAGTTGGTTGGCTTGTAGGCCTATCTATCCCTACCATGCCAGCACAGTCAGGGAGTCTGGTTCCTCTTAAGGTTTCTTCCTTCTACTGTGAACTGCTTGCTCTTTGGGGAGTCGAGGCCAGTGTACTTTTAAAAGCACATCCTGACAACCGTGGATGTAAAACGTCATATGTCAATTTAATAGATAAGATGGATTGATTTTATATTTGTATGTCTACTTTTCGGGAAGCCGACTATAGGATAGTTACCCGGGGGAACTAGACGTCTGGGGTAGGACCCGGGGGGAACTAGACGTCTGGGGTAGGACCCGGGGGGAACTAGACGTCTGGGGTAGGACCCGGGGGGAACTAGACGTCTGGGGTAGGACCCGGGGGGAACTAGACGTCTGGGGTAGGACCCGGGGGGAACTAGACGTCTGGGGTAGGACCCGGGGGGAACTAGACGTCTGGGGTAGGACCCGGGGGGAACCAGACGTCTGGGGTAGGACCCGGGGGGAACTAGACGTCTGGGGTAGGACCCGGGGGGAACTAGACGTCTGGGGTAGGACCCGGGGGGAACTAGACGTCTGGGGTAGGACCCGGGGGGAACTAGACGTCTGGGGTAGGACCCGGGGGGAACTAGACGTCTGGGGTAGGACCCGGGGGGAACTAGACGTCTGGGGTAGGACCCCGGGGGAACTAGACGTCTGGGGTAGGACCCGGGGGGAACTAGACGTCTGGGGTAGGACCCCGGGGAACTAGACGTCTGGGGTAGGACCCCGGGGGAACTAGACGTCTGGGGTAGGACCCCGGGGGAACTAGACGTCTGGGGTAGGACCCCGGGGGAACTAGACGTCTGGGGTAGGACCCCGGGGGAACTAGACGTCTGGGGTAGGACCCCCGGGGAACTAGACGTCTGGGGTAGGACCCCCGGGGAACTAGACGTCTGGGGTAGGACCCCCGGGGAACTAGACGTCTGGGGTAGGACCCCCGGGGAACTACTATCAACAGACAGACCAAGTAATTCCCTTGTCTCTGATCTGTAGAATACAAAGACGATGAGGCCCTGATATCCAAGAACTCCTCTGTCATCATCAGAAGAATACCCATCGGAGGAGTCAAGGTTACAAGCAAGATGTATAACATGTGAGTACATACAGTGGGGAGAACAAGTATTTGATACACTGCCGATTTTGCAGGTTTTCCTACTTACAAAGCATGTAGAGGTCTGTAATTTTTATCATAGGTACACATCAACTATGAGAGACGGAATCTAAAACAAAAATCCAGAAAATCACATTGTATGATTTTTAAGTAATTAATTTGCATTTTATTGCATGACATAAGTATTTGATACATCAGAAAAGCAGAACTTAATATTTGGTACAGAAACCTTTGTTTGCAATTACAGAGATCATACGTTTCCTGTAGTTCTTGACTAGGTTTGCACACACTGCAGCAGGGATTTTGGCCCACTCCTCCCTACAGATCTTCTCCAGATCCTTCAGGTTTCGGGGCTGTCGCTGGGCAATACGGACTTTCAGCTCCCTCCAAAGATTTTCTATTGGGTTCAGGTCTGGAGACTGGCTAGGCCACTCCAGGACCTTGAGATGCTTCTTACGGAGCCACTCCTTAGTTGCCCTGGCTGTGTGTTTCGGGTCGTTGTCATGCTGGAAGACCCAGCCACGACCCATCTTCAAAGCTCTTACTGAGGGAAGGAGGTTGTTGGCCAAGATCTCGCGATACATGGCCCCATCCATCCTCCCCTCAATACGGTGCAGTCGTCCTGTCCCATTTGCAGAAAAGCATCCCCAAAGAATGATGTTTCCACCTCCATGCTTCACGGTTGGGATGGTGTTCTTGGGGTTGTACTCATACTTCTTCTTCCTCCAAACACGGCGAGTGGAGTTAGACCAAAAAGCTCTATTTTTGTCTCATCAGACCACATGACCTTCTCCCATTCCTCCTCTGGATCATCCAGATGGTCATTGGCAAACTTCAGACAGGCCTGGACATGCACTGGCTTAAGCAGGGGGACCTTGCGTGCGCTGCAGGATTTTAATCCATGACGGCGTAGTGTGTTACTAATGGTTTTCTTTGAGACTGTGGTCCCAGCTCTCTTCAGGTCATTGACCAGGTCCTGCCGTGTAGTTCTGGGCTGATCCCTCACCTTCCTCATGATCATTGATGCCCCACGAGGTGAAATCTTGCATGGAGCCCCAGACCGAGAGTGATTGACCGTCATCTTGAACTTCTTCCATTTTCTAATAATTGCGCCAACAGTTGTTTCCTTCTCACCAAGCTGCTTGCCTATTGTCCTGTAGCCCATCCCAGCCTTGTGCAGGTCTACAATTTTATCCCTGATGTCCTTACACAGCTCTCTGGTCTTGGCCATTGTGGAGAGGTTGGAATCTGTTTGATTGTGTGTGGACAGGTGTCTTTTATACAGGTAACGAGTTCAAACAGGTGCAGTTAATACAGGTAATGAGTGGAGAACAGGAGGGCTTCTTAAAGAAAAACTAACAGGTCTGTGAGAGCCGGAATTCTTACTGGTTGGTAGGTGATCAAATACTTATGTCATGCAATAAAATGCAAATTAATTATTTAAAAATCATACAATGTTATTTTCTGGATTTTTGTTTTAGATTCCGTCTCTCACAGTTGAAGTGTACCTATGATAAAAATTACAGACCTCTACATGCTTTGTAAGTAGGAAAACCTGCAAAATCGTCAGTGTATCAAATACTTGTTCTCCCCACTGTATATTCAGTGCATTGAGGGCTCCTGGGTGGCGCAGTGGTCTAAGGTCCCTGCGTCTCAGTGCAAGAGGGGTCAATACAGTCCCTGGTTCGATTCCAGCCTGTATCACATCCGGCCGTGATTGGGAGTCCCCATAGGGCCGGCGCACAATTTGCCCAGCGTCGTCCGAGTTTGGCCCGCGGTAGGCCTTCATTGTAAATAAGAATTTGTTCTGAACTGAGTTGCCTAGTTAAATTTAAAGGTTAAATATTATTTTGATTTAAAATATTCAGAAACTATTCAGATCGCTTTTTCCTGCATTATGTTACGTTTCAGCCTTATTCTAAAATGTATTAAATATTTTTCCTTCCTCAATCTACCCCATAATGACAAAACGAAAACAGGTATTTAGAAATATTTGCAAATGTATTAAAAATAATATTGACATAATTATTCTGACCATTTTGCTATGAGACTCCACATTGAGCTCAGGTGCATCCTGTTTCCATTGATCATCCTTGAGATGTTTCTACAACTTGATTGGAGTCGACCTGTGGTAAATTCAATTGATTGGACATGATTTGGAAAGGCACACACCTG